>NC_086126.1:20840128-20964436 GCF_963921235.1 Mobula hypostoma | reverse complement strand
CCACTCCTCCTCCCTACCAGGTCTCATCACTGCGACTGCCCGGTGACATTCAGCGGAACCCACTCCTCCTCCCTACCAGGTCTCATCACTGCGACTGCCCAGTGACGCTCAGCGGAACCCACTCCTCCTCCCTACCAGGTCTCATCACTGCGACTGCCCAGTGACGTTCAGCGGAACCCACTCCTCCTCCCTACTAGGTCTCATCACTGCGACCGCCCGGTGACGCTCAGCGGAACCCACTCCTCCTCCCTACCAGGTCCCATCACTGCGACTGCCTGGTGACATTCAGCGGAACCCACTCCTCCTCCCTACCAGGTCTCATCACTGCGACTGCCCGGTGACGCTCAGCGGAACCCACTCCTCCTCCCTACCAGGTCTCATCACTGCGACTGCCCGGTGACGCTCAGCGGAACCCACTCCTCCTCCCTACCAGGTCTCATCACTGCGACTGCCCGGTGACGCTCAGCGGAACCCACTCCTCCTCCCTACCAGATCCCATCACTGCGACTGCCCGGTGACGTTCAGCAGAACCCACTCCTCCTCCCTACCAGGTCTCATCACTGCGACTGCCCGGCGACGTTCAGCGGAACCCACTGTCCTCCCTTCCAGGTCTCATCACTGCGACTGCCTGGCGACGTTCAGCGGAACCCACTCCTCCTCCCTACCAGGTCCCATCACTGCGACTGCCTGGTGACGTTCAGCGGAACCCACTCCTCCTCCCTACCAGGTCCCATCACTGCGACTGCCTGGTGACATTCAGCGGAACCCACTCCTCCTCCCTACCAGGTCCCATCACTGCGACTGCCTGGTGACATTCAGCGGAACCCACTCCTCCTCCCTACCAGGTCTCATCACTGCGACTGCCTGGTGACGTTCAGCGGAACCCACTCCTCCTCCCTACCAGGTCTCATCACTGCGACTGCCTGGTGACGTTCAGCGGAACCCACTCCTCCTCCCTACCAGGTCTCATCACTGCGACTGCCTGGTGACGTTCAGCGGAACCCACTCCTCCTCCCTACCAGGTCCCATCACTGCGACTGCCCGGCGACGTTCAGCGGAACCCACTCCTCCTCCCTACCAGGTCCCATCACTGCGACTGCCCGGCGACGTTCAGCGGAACCCACTCCTCCTCCCTACCAGGTCCCATCACTGCGACTGCCCGGCGACGTTCAGCGGAACCCACTCCTCCTCCCTACCAGGTCTCATCACTGCGACTGCCCGGTGACGCTCAGCGGAACCCACTCCTCCTCCCTACCAGGTCTCATCACTGCGACTGCCCGGTGACATTCAGCGGAACCCACTCCTCCTCCCTACCAGGTCTCATCACTGCGACTGCCCAGTGACGCTCAGCGGAACCCACTCCTCCTCCCTACCAGGTCTCATCACTGCGACTGCCCAGTGACGTTCAGCGGAACCCACTCCTCCTCCCTACTAGGTCTCATCACTGCGACCGCCCGGTGACGCTCAGCGGAACCCACTCCTCCTCCCTACCAGGTCCCATCACTGCGACTGCCTGGTGACATTCAGCGGAACCCACTCCTCCTCCCTACCAGGTCTCATCACTGCGACTGCCTGGTGACGTTCAGTGGAACCCACTCCTCCTCCCTACCAGGTCTCATCACTGCGACTGCCTGGTGACGTTCAGCGGAACCCACTCCTCCTCCCTACCAGGTCTCATCACTGCGACTGCCTGGTGACATTCAGCGGAACCCACTCCTCCTCCCTACCAGGTCTCATCACTGCGACTGCCTGGTGACGTTCAGCGGAACCCACTCCTCCTCCCTACCAGGTCTCATCACTGCGACTGCCCAGTGACATTCAGTGGAACGCACTCCTCCTCCCTACCAGGTCTCATCACTGCGACTGCCCGGTGACATTCAGCGGAACCCACTCCTCCTCCCAACCAGGTCCCATCACTGCGACTGCCCGGTGACATTCAGCGGAACCCACTCCTCCTCCCTACCAGGTCCCATCACTGCGACTGCCTGGTGACGTTCAGCAAAACCCACTCCTCCTCCCTACCAGGTCTCATCACTGCGACTGCCTGGTGACGTTCAGCAAAACCCACTCATCCTCCCTACCAGGTCCCATCACTGCGACTGCCTGGTGACGTTCAGCAAAACCCACTCCTCCTCCCTACCAGGTCTCATCACTGCGACTGCCCGGCGACGTTCAGCGGAACCCACTCCTCCTCCCTACCAGGTCTCATCACTGCGACTGCCCGGTGACGCTCAGCGGAACCCACTCCTCCTCCCTACCAGGTCCCATCACTGCGACTGCCCGGTGACGCTCAGCGGAACCCACTCCTCCTCCCTACCAGGTTTCATCACTGCGACTGCCTGGTGACGCTCAGCGGAACCCACTCCTCCTCCCTACCAGGTTTCATCACTGCGACTGCCCGGTGACGCTCAGCGGAACCCACTCCTCCTCCCTACCAGGTCCCATCACTGCGACTGCCTGGTGACGTTCAGCGGAATCCACTCCTCCTCCCTACCAGGTCCCATCACTGCGACTGCCCGGTGACGCTCAGCGGAACCCACTCCTCCTCCCTGCCAGGTTTCATCACTGCGACTGCCTGGTGACGCTCAGCGGAACCCACTCCTCCTCCCTACCAGGTTTCATCACTGCGACTGCCCGGTGACGCTCAGCGGAACCCACTCCTCCTCCCTACCAGGTCCCATCACTGCGACTGCCTGGTGACACTCAGCGGAACCCACTCCTCCTCCCTACCAGGTCTCATCACTGCGACTGCCTGGTGACGCTCAGAGGAACCCACTCCTCCTCCCTACCAGGTCTCATCACTGCGACTGCCCGGTGACGTTCAGCGGAACCCACTCCTCCTCCCTACCAGGTCCCATCACTGCGACTGCCTGGTGACATTCAGCGGAACCCACTCCTCCTCCCTACCAGGTCCCATCACTGCGACTGCCCGGTGACGCTCAGCGGAACCCACTCCTCCTCCCTACCAGGTCTCATCACTGCGACTGCCTGGTGACATTCAGCGGAACCCACTCCTCCTCCCTACCAGGTCCCATCACTGCGACCGCCCGGTGACGCTCAGCGGAACCCACTCCTCCTCCCTACCAGGTCCCATCACTGCGACCGCCCGGTGACGCTCAGTGGAACCCACTCCTCCTCCCTACCAGGTCTCATCACTGCGACTGCCCGGTGACGTCCAGTGGAACGCACTCATCCTCCCTACCAGGTTTCATCACTGCGACTGCCTGGTGACGCTCAGCAGAACCCACTCCTCCTCCCTACCAGGTCCCATCACTGCGACCGCCCGGTGACGCTCAGCGGAACCCACTCCTCCTCCCTACCAGGTCTCATCACTGCGACTGCCCAGTGACGTTCAGCGGAATCCACTCCTCCTCCCTACCAGGTCTCATCACTGCGACTGCCCGGTGACGCTCAGCGGAACCCACTCCTCCTCCCTACCAGGTCTCATCACTGCGATGTTCAGCTGATCACACTTACCTCCTTCTGCGTACACGTCTTTGGCCAGAATTTCAGCAGTCCGCGCAGAACCTGGGACAGGACAAGACACAGGTGGATGGTCAGGTCTGGGCTGGTCATAGTCATACTTTACTGATCCGGGGGAAATTGATTTTTGTTACAGTTGCACCATAAATAACTAAATAGTAATAAAACCATAAATAATTAAATAGTAATATGTAAATTATGCCAGGAAATAAATCCAGGACCAGCCTATTGGCTCAGGGTGTCTGACCCTCCAAGGGAGGAGTTGTACAGTTTGATGGCCACAGGCAGGAATGACTTCCTATGACGCTCTGTGCTGCATCTCGGTGGAATGAGTCTCTGGCTGAATGTACTCCTGTGCCCACCCAGTACATTATGTAGTGGATGGGAGACATTGTCCAAGAGGGCATGCAACTTGGACAGCATCCTCTTTTCAGACACCACTGTCAGAGAGTCCAGTTCCATCCCCACAACATCACTAGCCTTACGACTGAGTTTGTTGATTCTGTTGGTGTCTGCTACCCTCAGCCTGCTGCCCCAGCACACAACAGCAAACATGATCGCACTGGCCACCACAGACTCGTAGAACATCATCAGCATCGTCCGGCAGATGTTAAAGGACCTCAGTCTCCTCAGGAAATAGAGACGGCTCTGACCCTTCTTGTAGACAGCCTCAGTGTTCTTTGACCAGTCCAGTTTATTGTCAATTCGTATCCCCAGGTATTTGTAATCCTCCACCATGTCCACACTGACCCCCTGGACGGAAACAGGGGTCACCGGTACCTTAGCTCTCCTCAGGTCTACCACCAGCTCCTTAGTCTTTTTCACATTAAACTGCAGATAATTCTGCTCACACCATGTGACAAAGTTTCCTACCGTAGTCCTGTACTCAGCCTCATCTCCCTTGCTGATGCATCCAACTATGGCAGAGTCATCCGAAAATGTGTAGTAGTTGAAGTTCAATGTGTAAATGGTGAAGAGAAAGGGAGACAAGACAGTCCCCTGAAGAGCCCCAGTGCTGCTGATCACTCTGTCGGACACACAGTGTTGCAAGCACACGTACTGTGGTCTGCCAGTCAGGTAATCAAGAATCCATGATACCAGGAAAGCATCCACCTGCATCGCTGTCAGCTTCTCCCCCAGCAGAGCAGGGCGGATGGTGTTGAACGCACTGGAGAAGTCAAATAACATGACCCTCACAGTGCTCGCTGGCTTGTCCAGGTGGGCGTAGACACGGTTCAGCAGGTAGACGATGGCATCCTCAACTCCTAGTCGGGGCTGGTAGGCGAACTGGAGGGGATCTAAGTGTGGCCTGACCATAGGTCGGAGCAGCTCCAGAGCAAGTCTCTCCAGGGTCTTCATGATGTGGGAGGTCAATGCCACCGGTCTGTAGTCATTGAGGCCGCTGGGGCGCGGCGTCTTCGGCATAGGGACGAGGCAGGACGTCTTCCACAGCACAGGAACCCTCCGGAGCCTCAGGCTCAGGGTGAAGACATGGCGAAGTACTCCACATAGCTGAGGGGCACAGGCTTTGAGCACCCTGGTACTGACACCATCCGGTCCTGCAGCCTTGCTTGGGTTGAGACGTTTCAGCTGTCTTCTCACCTGTTCAGCGTGAAGCTCCCCGTGGTGGTTTCGTGTGGGGAAGGGGAGCAGGGTGGGGGACTGTGAGGAGGGGTAGGAGGGGAGAGTGGAATATGTGTTGGTTGGGGGCTGACAACAGATGGCTCATGTGGGGGATGGGCAGGGGCCACAATGTCAGATCTGTTAAAGAACAGGTTAAGTTCTGGTGGGGGCTGTGCTCACAGGGCAGCAGAGAGCAGCTTCCACCCTCATCATCACTGTCATGCCTTCCCCCTCCCTCTGAGAGCGGACACAGGGGAGGAGTGAGAGGGCAACGTAGGTGGAGAGGGTGCGAGAGAGTGAAAGAGAGAGAGAGAGAGAGGTCAGTGGGAAAGAGATGAGGGATGGGGAGGGTGGGAGAGGGATGGGGCAGAGTGAGAGAGGGAAAGAGGGAGAGGAGGAGAAGTGCATCTGTTCCAGACAAGCCAGGTCCCAGGTTTCACCGTCCACACTCACCGGCTCTGTCAACGTGGCATCTTTCTCCAGGAACTGCACGATACAGTAGGCGAGCTGGGGAGGAAAGGTAGAGGGTGAGGGTGAGACTGAGACAGTGAGAAATACCCAGCAGATTACCTGTGCCCCAAGGTAACACAAATTCCCTCCGTGATCCCGTACAGGTGCCTGTGTGGCTCTGCCGCCCTGGAGACTCCCCCTTCCGCCTAGAGGGTCTATACTGACCACTGGACCGACTTCACTTGCCTCAGCGCTGACCCGGCTCCGTAGCAGCCATTTTGTTGCCCGCCCATTCTAGGCCCAATCACCCCGATGAGGGGGGCAGCAGCAAGACAGATCAGGTTGAGGGGTGTTGCTACGACACCACACCCAGTGTCAGCAGGACTAATTGTTGACTTCAGGAAGGAGACGCCGAGGGAACTCGCACCAGTCCCCAGTGAGCAGCTTCAAGTTCCTGTTCTCGACACCTCAGAGGGCCCAACACATTGACATGGTCGTGAGGAAGGCACACTTCATTCGGAGTCTGAGAAGATTTGGTGTGTCGCCAAGGATTTCTACAGAAGCCCTGTGGAGAGCATTCCACCTGGTTGCATCACTGGGAGCCTCCAACGCCCAGGACAGGAGGCTACAGAAGGCTGTAGACTCTGAAAATCAGCCATTCACCAATGAGACCTCCAAACTCCATCAGAAGGGCCCTCACTATCCAGGCGTGCACTCTTCTCATTGCTACCATCAGGGACGGGGTACAGGAGCGTGAAGACGCACATTTCAATAATTTGGGGACAGCTCCTTCCCTGTCCGCCATCAGCCAATGAACCTATAAACACAGCTCGTTATTCCTTTCTTCACGCAGATTTACCAGATTTACTGCAGAGATCTTTATCGCCTCATACAGTACTGCAGCCACAAAGCCACAAATTTCACTATGTGTGCTGGTAATATTTAACCTGATTCTCATCCTCCTCACAAGCAGCTTTGCAAGATTTACTCTTAAAGGAAATGGTGTCTCGTACTTCAAAGGCTCAGGTTACTCTGAAGAATTCTCCTACAAACTGCGTGACAGCCAATGAGCAAACTGCTTCTGAGTAACGATTCTATCTCAGGATTGTTCTCAAAACGCAGCCACCAGCTTTTTTGAAGTGACATTTTGATCTGCGAAGAAGTAATCCAACATTTGTGTTTCAAACCTCACCATGGAAACACAACAGCTTGTCGTTTGGAGAGATTATTTTGCAATTACATTCACTCTGGCACTGACTGTTCTAACAGCAGATCTGGCAGAGTTGTCGAGCCAAGGAGAACCAGCAACCATTAACTATTCTGTTATGACAGGGGGAGAGAGAGGGAGAGAGGAGGAAAGGGGAAAGGGGAGGGGGAAAGGAGAGAGAGAGTGAAAGGGGAGGGGGAGAGGGGAGAGAGAGAGTGAAAGGGGAGGGGGAGAGGGAAAGGAGAGGGGGAGAGAGGGGGAAGGAGGGAGAGTGGGGGAGAGAGGGGGAGGGAGGGGGAGGGGAGAGAGGGGGAGGGGGAAGAGGGGGAGGGGGAGAGAGGGGGAGGGGGAGAGAGGGGGAGGGGGAGAGAGGGGGAGGGGAGAGAGGAGGAGGGGGAGGGGAGAGAGTGGGAGGGGAAGGGGAGGGAGGGAGAGGGGAAGGGGAGAGGGAGAGACGGGGAGGGAGGGGGAGAGGGGGTAAGGGGAGGGGTGAAAGGGGAGAAAGGGGAGGGGAGACAGGGGAGAGAGAGGGAGAGGGGAGAGAGGGGGAGAGAGGGGGAAAGGGGAGGGGGATGGAGGGGGAGAGGGGGTAAGGGGGGGGTGAAAGGGGAGGGGGAAAGAGGAGGGGGAGAGAGGGGGGAAAGGGGAGAGGGAGAGAGTGAAAGGGGAGAGAGGGAAAGGGGAGGGGAGAGAGGGAAAGGGGAGGGGAGAGAGGGGAAGGGGAGGGGAGAGAGGGGGAAGGGGAGGCGGAAGGGGAGAGAGGGGGAGAGGGTGAAAGGGGAGGGGAGAGAAGAGAGGGGGAAGGAGGGAGAGAGGGGAGAGGGCGGAGGGAGAGAGGGGAGAGGGCGGAGGGGGAGAGGGAAAGGGGATGGGGAGAGAGGGGGAGGGAGGGGGAGAGGGGCAAGGGGAGGGGAGGGGGAGAGGGGTGAAAGGGGAGCGGAGAGAGGGAAAGGGGACAGGGGATGGGGAGAGAGGGTAAGGGGTGGGGGAGATGGGGGAAGGGGAGGGTTAGAGTGGGGAAGGGGAGAGGAGAGGGGGGAAGGGGAGGGGGAGAGGGGGAGGGGGGAAGGGGAGGGGGAGAGGGGGAGGGGGGAAGGGGAGGGGGAGAGGGGGAGGGGGGAAGGGGAGGGGGAGAGGGGGGAAGGGGAGGGGGAGAGGGGGAAGGGGAGGGGGAGAGGGGGGAAGGGGAGGGGGAGAGGGGGGAAGGGGAGGGGGAGAGAGGAAAACTGGAGAGGGTGAAAGGGGAGGGGGAGAGGGGTAAAGGTGAGGGCAGAGAGTGGGAAAGGGGAGGGGGAGAGAGGGATTGGGGAGAGTGAGTGACTGGGGGAGTGACAGAGGGACTGGGAAAGGGGGATGAAGAGAGGGAATCGGGTGTGAGGGGGGAACGGGGTGTGAGAGGGGAATGGGGCGTGAGAGGGGAATGGGGTGTGAGAGGGAATGGGGTGAGAGGGGGGAACGGGGTGAGAGAGGGGAAATGGGGTGTGAGAGGGAACGGGGTGTGAGAGGAAACGGTGTGAGAGGGGGAATGGGGTGTGACGTGGGGGAATGGGGTGGGTGAGGGAAAGGGGAGATGGTTAGTATATTGAAAGGGGAGATTCGTGTCTGTGGGTTGTGGTGGTGATATTTGTGTCTGTGGGTGGGGGAGCGTCGTGTCTGTGGGTGTAGAGAGTCCTGTCTGTGGGTGGGGGTGCGTCGTGTCTGTGGGTGGGGAGATTTGTGTCTGTGGGTGGGGGAGCATCATGTCTGGGTGGGGGAGCGTCGTGTCTGTGGGTGGGGCGCGTCGTGTCTGTGGGTGGGGGCGCGTCGTGTCTGTGGGGCGACGCATCGTGTCTGTAGGTGGGGGAGCGTCGTGTCTGTAGGTGGGGGAGCGTCGTGTCTGTGGGGGGGCGCGTTGTGTCTGTGGGTGTAGAGTGTTGTGTCTGTGGGTGTGGGAGGTTCGTGTCTGTGGGTGGGGTAGAGTCGTGTCTGTGGGTGGGATAGAGTCATGTATTGGGTGTGGGAGAGTCGTGTCTGTGGGTGGTGGGAGGTTCGTGTCTGCGGGTTGTGGGAGGTTCGTGTCTGTGGGTGGGGTAGAGTTGTGTCTGTGGGTGTGGGAGAGTCGTGTCTGTGGGTGGGGGAGATTCGTGTCTGTGGGTGTAGAGAGTCATGTCTGTGGGTGTGGGAGGTTCGTGTCTGTGGGTGTGGGAGGTTCGTGTCTGTGGGTGGGGTAGAGTCGTGTCTGTGGGTGTGGGAGAGTCGTGTCTGTGGGTGGGGGAGATTCGTGTCTGTGGGTTGTGGTAGCTGTGTCTGTGGGTGTGGGAGGTTCGTGTCTGTGGGTGGGGTACAGTCATGTCTGTGGGTGGGGTAGAGTCGTGTCTGTGGGTGTGGGAGAGTCGCGTCTGTGGGTGGGGTAGAGTCGTGTCTGTGGGTGTGGAGAGTCGTGTCTGGGGGTGGGGGAGAGTCGTGTCTGTGGGTGGGGGAGGTTCGTGTCTGTGGGTGGGGGAGGTTCGTGTCTGTGGGTGGGGTAGAGTCGTGTCTGTGGGTGTGGGAGAGTCATGTATTGGGTGTGGGAGAGTCGTGTCTGTGGGTGTGGGAGAGTCGTGTCTGTGGGTGGTGGGAGGTTCGTGTCTGTGGGTTGTGGGAGGTTCGTGTCTGTGGGTGGGGTAGAGTCGTGTCTGTGGGTGTGGGAGAGTCGTGTCTGTGGGTGGGGGAGAGTCGTGTCTGTGGGTGGGGGAGGTTCGTGTCTGTGGGTGTAGAGAGTCGTGTCTGTGGGTGTGGGAAGTTCGTGTCTGTGGGTGGGGTAGAGTTGTGTCTGTGGGTGTGGGAGAGTCGTGTCTGGGTGTGGGAGATTCATGTCTGTGGGTTGTGGTAGCTGTGTCTGTGGGTGTGGGAGGTTCGTGTCTGTGGGTGGGGTACAGTCATGTCTGTGGGCGTGGGAGAGTCGTGTCTGGGTGGGGGAGATTCGTGTCTGTGGGTGGGGTAGAGTTGTGTCTGTGGGTGTGGGAGAGTCGTGTCTGTGGGTGGGGTAGAGTTGTGTCTGTGGGTGTGGAGAGTCGTGTCTGGGGGTGGGGGAGAGTCGTGTCTGTGGGTGGGGGAGAGTCGTGTCTGTGGGTGGGGGAGGTTCGTGTCTGTGGGTGGGGTACAGTCGTGTCTGTGGGTGTGGGAGAGTCGTGTCTGTGGGTGTAGAGAGTTGTGTCTGTGGGTGGGGGAGAGTCGTGTCTGGGTGCAGAGAGTCGTGTCTGTGGGTGTGGGAGAGTCGTATCTGTGGGTGTAGAGAGTCGTGTCTGTGGGTGGGGGAGAGTCGTGTCTGTGAGTGTGGGAGAGTCGTGTCTGTGGGTGTAGAGAGTCGTGTCTGTGGGTGGGGGAAGAGTCGTGTCTGTGGGTGTGGGAGAGTCGTGTCTGTGGGTGTAGAGAGTCGTGTCTGTGGGTAGGGAGCCTCAGCCCCCGGTACCTGCCTGATAATTCCCTGTGTGATGGATCAGAGCGAGGAGTCTGACATGTCTGGAACAATGAGCCCATGGCTGGACATTTCAGATGGGATGAGCTGCACTCAAAGACCCTGGGGCACATCGTTTTTGACAAACAGTCATCCAGTTCCAGAGACCTGGTTTCGATCCTGTCCTCTGCTGCGGTGTGCATGAGTGTGAGTGTGAGTGTGAGTGAGTGTGTGAGTGTGTGTGTGTGTGTGTGTGTGTGTACGCGCGTGTGTCTGTGCTTGTGTGTGTGCATGAGTGTGAGTGAGTGCTTGTGTGTGTCTGTGCGTGTGAGTGTGTGTATGTGTGTCTGTGTATTTGTGTGTGTGTGTATGTGTGAGTGTGTGTGTATGTGTGTGTGTGTGTGTGTCTGTGTGTGTGTGTCTGTGTCTGAACATGTGTGTGAGTGTGTGTCTCTGTGTGAGTGTGTATAGTTAGTTTAGTGAGCATTTGTGAGAAAGAGTGTGTTCAACATTCAATGTAAATGTATTATCCAAGTACATGTACATTTGCAAGAAAAAGTTTGTGAACCCTTTGCCATTACCTGGTTTTGTGCATTAATTATTCATAAAATGTGGCCTGATCTTCATCTAAGCCACTATAATAGACAAACACAATCTGTCCAAAATAATAACACACAAAACTCTTCATGTCTTTATTGAACACATTGTTTAATCATTCACAGTCCAGAATGTGAAGCCTTGTATTTAATAATGGATAGAACCTCCTTTAGCAGCAACAACCTCCACCAAACGTTTCCTGTAGCTGCTGATCAGACTTGCACAACGGCGAGGAGGAACTTTAGACCATTCCTCCATACAAAACTGTTTCAGTTCATCAATATTTCAGGGATACCTTACGTGAACAGTTCTCTTCAGAACATGCCATGGCATCTCAATTGGGTTAGGCTCTGGACTCTGACTTGGCCGTTCCAAAACACAAATTTTCTTCTTTTTAAAATCATTCTGTTGTTGGTTTGCTCTTATGTTTCGGATCATTGTCTTGTAGCATCATCCAACTTCTATTAAGCTTCAAGTAACGGACGACTACCCAGACATTCTCCTGTAAAATGTCTTGATACAATTTTGAATTCATTGTTCCCTCAACACCTGCAAACTGTCCAGACCCTCAGGCAGCAAACCAGCCCCAAACCATGATGGTCCTTCCACCATGCTTCACAGCTGGGATGAGGTTTTGGTGTCGGTGTGCAGTACCTTTTTTGGTCCAAACAGGGCAGTGTGAATTTCACCAAAAAGTTCGACTTTTGTTTCATCTGTCCACAGAACATTGTTCCAGAGGCATTGTGGAGCATCAAGGTGGTCTTTGCAAACTTGAGACATGCAACAATGTTTTTTGGAGAGCAGTGGTTTCCTCTATGGTGTCCTTCCATGAACACCATTCTTGTTCAGTGTTTTTCTTATAATGGATAGATGAACAGAGACTTCAGCAAGTTCTAGAGATTTCTGCAGGTCTTTTGTTGTTATCTTGGGTTCTTTTTTCACCTCCCTCAGCATTGCACATTGTGCTCTTGGTGTGATCTTTGCAGGACGCCCACTCCTACGGAGAGTAGCAACAGTACTGAGTTTCCTCCATTTGTAGACAATGTCTCTAACTGTGGCCTGATGACCACTCAGATCCTTAGAAATGTTTTTGTAGCCTTTTCCAGCTTCATGCATCTCTACAATTCTTCTTCTAAGGTCCTCTGAAAGTTGCTTTGATCGAGGCATTATGCACATAAATAGATCTTTCTTGAGAAGAGCAGGCTCTGTCAGTAAGCTGACTTTGTGTGTCCTTTTATAGGGCAGGGCACCTCTACAACCCACACCTCCAATCTCATCTTATTGATTGGAACACCTGACTCCAAATAGCTTTTGTAGAAGCCATTACCCCAGAGGTTCACATACCTTTTTTGAACCTGGACTGTGATTGTTTAGATGGTGTACTCAGCATTGATGAGAAGGGCAATTGTTTGTGTGCTATAGTTCTGGCAGATTGTGTTTGTCTATTATTGTGACCTAGATGAAGATCAGACCATATCTTATCAATAATTAATGCAGAAAATCAGGTAATTGCAAAAGGTTCACAAACTTTTTCTTGCAACTATACAATAAGTTAGCATAGTAGGTACAGAGGAGATGTCAGGGGTAAGTTTTTTACGCAGAGAGTGGTGAGTGCGTGGAATGGGCTGCCAGCGGCCGTGGTTGAGGTGGATGCAATAGGGTCTTTTAAGGGACTCCTGGACAGGTACATGGAGGTTAGAAAAATAGAGGGCTATGGGTAACTGAAGGTAATTTCTCAGGTAAAGACATATTTGGCACAGCTTTGTGGGCTAAAGGGCCTGTATTGTGCTGTAGGTTTTCTACGTTTCTATATAGAATCCTCAAGCTCATTTCCTTGTGGGAATATGTAATAAATCCATAATAGAAAAATAGAATCAAGGAAAGAGCGCACCAACTGGGTGTACAGTAAGTGTGCAAAAGCCAACGAACTGTGCAAATACAAACAGAAATAATAACAACAAATGAATAAATAAACAAAAAGATCAAGAATATGAGATGAAGAGTCCTTGAAAATGAATCCATTGGTTGTGGGAACATTTCAATGATGGGGCAAATGAAGTTGTGTGAAGTTATCCTCACTGGTTCAGGAGCCTGATGGTTGAGGGGTAATAACTGTTCCTGAACCTGCTGGTGTGGGTCCTGAGGCTCCTGTACCTCCTTCCCGATGGAATCAGTTCAGAGTTGAGGTTATCCTCACTGGTTCAGGAGCCTGATGGTTGAGGGGTAATAACTGTTCCTGAACCTGGTGGTGTGAGTCCTGAGGCTCCTGTACCTCCTTCCCGATGGAATCAGTTCAGAGTTGAGGTTATCCTCACTGGTTCAGGAGCCTGATGGTTGAGGGGTAATAACTATTCCTGAACCTGGTGGTGTGGGACCTGAGGCTCCTGTGCCTCCTTCCCGATGGAATCAGTTCGGAGGTGAGGTTATCCTCACTGGTTCAGGAGCCTGATGGTTGAGGGGTAATAACTGTTCCTGAACCTGGTGGTGTGGGACCTGAGGCTCCTGTACCTCCTTCCCGATGGCAGCAGCGAGAAGAGAGCATGCCCTGGGTGGTGGGGGTCCCTGATGATGGATGCTGTTTTCCTGTAACAACGGTCTTTGTAAATCTGCTCAGTGGTGGGGAGGGCTTTACCTGTGATGGACTGGGCCGTATCCACTACTTTTTTGTGAGAGTGTGTGCGAGTATAAAACTCCTGTTAGGCCACATCTGGAGTAATGCACTGAATTCTGGTTGTCCCTTTATGGAGAGGGTATGGGGGCTTGGAGAAGGTGCAGAAGGGGTTCTGGATTCGACAGGATGTGCTGTAATGAGAGGGTTGACAAACGTGACGCTTTTAAGACTGTGAGAGGTGTAGATGGAGTAGACAGCCAGTATCTTTTTGCCAGGTCCGAAGTATTAAAGGTGAGAGGGGCAAGTTTCAAAGAGATGTGCGGGACAAGTTTTTTTTAAAAGACAGAGAGTTGGGTGCTGGGAAACACCGCCGGGGGTAGGGGTTGAGACAGAAAGAAGGGAAGAGATCAAGAGTCTCCGAGACAGGTTCATGAATGCACAGAGAATGGAGGAATTAGCTTAGTTAGGGATTTGATTAGATCGAAAGGCTTGCTCCTGAGCTGTACCTCTGAATGTTCTGTGTATCTGGGGAAGGGCAGAGAAGGTGATGCAAGTTTCTGACAGCATTCCCACGTTCCATCAGGGATAGGGGCAGAATATTGTTTGCTGAGCACTTGGTGGAGGGTTGGCCCCAGGTAAACATCCTGCTTGTTCCTCTTCATGAACTGATAAGAGGAGAATTGCTGTTTTCTTTTTTATTATATATTATATACTAGGTTAACACTATGTATGATTTTGATAATGTCCATTTCAATCTCTGTTTGTATTGTTATTGATATATATATTTGAGATAATTCTCTTGATTGTATTTATGTTCTTTTTAAATCAATAAAAAGATGAATAAAGAAAGAACATCCTGCTTGGACAGCCTCTTCCTCTGGCGCCGTCAATATCATACAATTAAACTGCTTCCACAGCCCAGCACCCACAGCTCCACAGCTGTCTGCAATTGGCTCTCAGCCTGCCGAAATGCCAACAGGCAGATTGGGATGATTTTCTGGAGCCCGGGACGAATTTCACCCATTAATTAACTTCATCCGAGGCTCCAAGCATCAGCTTTGTTTGCCTGTTCAACCATACCACCCTGAAGTTAACAGTTTCACAGACAGCCAGACGTGCCGTGTGTAGGCTGGCAATCTGAGCATAAGACCTTAAGACCGAGGAGCAGAACAAGGCCTTTCAGCCCATCGAGTCTGCCCCACCATTCCGTCATGGCTGATGGGGGCTCTCAAGCCCATTCTCCTGGCTTCTCCCCGTAACCCTTGATGCCCTGGCTGATCAAGAACCTGCCAACTTCACTTTAACTTGGTGCCCACAGCCACCAACAACAACCACAGCGATGAATTCCAGTTTCCACTCCTTGCCCCCAACACCAGGGACAATTCCCTGGTCGAGTACCCCACCCGCCTGCGCCCCCGCCCCTTACCTGGGCGTGGAACAGAGAGAGTGTCCGCGAAGTGTGGAGAGGTATTAGGACCCGTAGCAGGAACTGCTTGTGTTCAGCCTTCAGCGGCAGAGCAAATCCGTTGATGATGCTGTGGGTGGGGGACAAACGAGAACTGGCTACAGGTCAGAGGTTCGGACCACATCCCCCCAGGACACCCAGCTCGCGGCACAAGGCAACCGCGGGAGGCTCGAATGCAACACCAGACTCACCTCCCCAGAATCTCCAGCAGTTCGGCCACTCCATTGAAGTGTTCGGACTCGTATATAAACCTGAGGGAAGTTCAAACACGTCACATTTCATCTCCAGGAGTCAGTGACACCCTCGCTTCAATCATTTCCCCCTACGGCGGCACCTAATACGGCTACGGGGTGGGTGATCATAAGGCATGAGTAAAGCAGAAGTAGGCCATTCGGTCCATCAAGTCACAGCTCTGCCATTCTATCATAGCTGCAACATCCCCCACAACACCCTTCTCCTGCCTTCTCCCTGTGACGCCCTAATTAATCAAGAACCTATCAACCTTCGCTTTAAACATACCCAATGACTTGGCCTCCACAGATACATCACCCTCTGGCTAAAGAAATTCCTCCCCACCTCTGCTCTAAAGGGATACTCCAATGGCAGGGCAATCGACAGGAGACGGGGAGGTGGAAGAGAAGGAATATCAGGGGGTGGTCAGTGTGGTGCGGGTGCAAACACACCCAGTCCTGAGACACCAGGCAAGGTCATTTGATTCCAAACGATTGGTTTATTGATCATCACAGCATGTCTCTCCGGTGCTTCCCACTCCCTCCCCTCTCCCTTCCCCTTTTCCCAACCATGATTCCCCTCTCCCTGCCCCCTTCCCACTCTCAGTCCACAATAGAGACCCAGATCAGAATCAGGTTTATCATCACTCACACGTCATGAAATGTGTTTTTTTTTGTGGCAGCAGTACAATGCAATACATAACATGCCTGAGACCCTTGCACAGTACAGTATACCAGTGAGATTAAACTTGATTCTGATACGTACGTTCTGCAGGCAGAAGGGTTCAGTCTCGTGTGTTTTATCACCCGTTCAACAATCCGGGTTCAATTCCCACTGCTGCCTGTAAGGAGTTTGTACGCTCTCCCCGTGACAGCGAGCGCCTCCTTCCACGCTCCAGACACGTACCCAGTCGCTAGGTTAATTGGTCATTGCAAATTGTCCCGACGTGAGGCTGGGGTCAAATCAGGGGTTGCTGGGCGGCCGAGGTCGAATGGTCAGAGGTGTCAATACCACACGATATCTCAATTGATAAACAAACCCAGCGTGTTTGAATCTTGGTGATGAAGACTATCAGATACAGCAGCAGATTTAGGCTATTTGGCTGCTCTGCCATTTCATCATGGCTAATTGAATTTTCCTCTCAGTCCCAATCCTGCCTTCTCCCTGTATCCCTTCATGCTCTGACCAATGAAGAATTTATCAGGCTCTGCCTTAAATATACCCAATGACCAGGCCTCACGGTCACCTGCGGCAATGAAACCCTCAGATCCACCACTCTGCCTGAAGAAATCCCTCCTCATCTCCATTCAAAATGGACGTCCCTCGATTCTGATGCTGCGTCCTCTGGTCCGAGACTCTCCCACCACAGGGAACATCCTCTCCATATCCACTCTGTCAAGGCCTTTCACCATTTGATAGGTTTCAATGAGGTCACCGCCCCCCCCATTCTTCTGAATTCCAGTGAACACAGGCCGAGAGCCACCAGATGCTCGACACAAGACAAGCATTCAAGCCTGGAACCATTTTCGTGACCCTCCTTTCAACCCTGTTCAGTGTTCGCACGTCCACTCTTAAATAAAGGGGTCCTGAACACTCACAATACTCAGCAGTGCCTGAGAAAGCCTCAGCATTACAGCCTTACTTTAATATTCTGGTCCCTGTCCGGCGTACCATTCTGCACACTGGCATTGCGGTTAGTGACCGCGGTTCAATTCCTGCCGAAGTCGGTATCTTCTCCCTTTGACCGGCTGACCAGCTATCCTCCGGCTGTTCCGGATTGCTCACATTTCAAAGAGATGCGTGTTGGTGGGTTAACTGCTCAAATGGGTGTAATTAGGCGGGACAATACCACTGGCTTGGGGAGAGGCCAGTGCGATGTCCTGCACAGAGCCGCAACAGACTAGACAAGCAAAGAGGCCTCGACAGACTCTGAATTTGTGATTGGACAATGGGCTCTCAGATCTCTCTGTCATTGGATGGGAGGCTCTGGGATGGCTCCCAATGTGATTGGACGGCAGGATCTGTGATTTCCCTGACTGTGATTGGACCACAGGTTCCGCCTGTACTACTGTCAGTCACAGTGGAACCAGCAGGTGGGGGTACTGAGCAACATTCCTCAGCACCAATAAGGGATGGAGAAGGGCCAGGTATTCAGGTGCGGGAGGGGGAGGAGGAGGGGGAGAGGGGGGAGGGAAGAGGGAAGGGGGGAGGGGAGAGGGGAAGGAGGGAGGGGAGAGGGGAGGGGGAGTGGGGGAGGGGGAGAGGGGAAGGGGAGTGGGGGAGGGGGAGAGGGAGAGGGGGAGGGGGAGAGGGGGAGGGGAGAGGGGGAGGGGGAGAGGGGGAGGGGGAGAGGGGGAGGGGGAGAGGGGGAGGGGGAGAGGGGGAGGGGGAGAGGGGGAGGGGGAGAGGGGGAGGGGGAGAGGGGGAGGGGGAGGGGGAGTGGGGGAGGGGGAGAGGGGGAGGGGGAGTGGGAGAGGGGGATGGAGAGGGGGATGGAGAGGGGGATGGAGAGGGGGATGGAGAGGGGGATGGAGAGGGGGATGGAGAGGGGGATGGAGAGGGGGATGGAGAGGGGAGAGAGTGGGGGAGAGAGATAGTGGGGAGAGAGATAGTGGGGAGAGAGTGAGAGAGATAGTGGGGAGAGAGAGAGAGATAGTGGGGGAGCGATAGTGGGGAGAGGGATAGTGGGGAGAGGGATAGTGGAGAGAGAGGTAGTGGGGAGAGAGGTAGTGGGGAGAGAGAGAGTGGGGGAAGAGAGTGGGGGAAGAGAGTGGGGGGAGAGTGAGGAGAGAGAGGGGGAGAGAGGGGGGAGAGAGGGGGAGAGAGGGGGAGAGAGGGGGAAGAGAGGGGGGAAGAGAGGGGGAAGAGAGGGGGAGAGAGGGGGAGAGATGGGGGAGAGATGGGGAGAGATGGGGGAGAGAGGGGGAGAGAGGGGGAGAGAGGGGGAGAGAGGGGGAGAGAGGGGGAGAGAGGGGGAGAGAGAGGGGAGAGAGAGGGGAGAGAGGGGAGAGTGTGGGGGGGGAGAGAGAGAGTGGGGAGAGTTGGGGAGAGAGTGTGGGGAGAGAGGGGGAGAAAGTGTGGGGGAGAGAGGGGCAGAGAGTGTGGGGAGAGTTGGGGGAGAGAGTGAGGGGGAGAGAGTGAGGGGCAGAGAGTGTGGGGAGAGTTGGGGGAGAGAGTGAGGGGGAGAGAGGGGGGAGAGAGTGTGGGGAGGACCCAGTGAAAGTGAGGGAATGATCCAGCATTCAGACTCACCATAAAAATATATTATTGATCTGTTTCCGGATGAAGGCTCGGAGGCCGAGGAATTTGCCATAGATACGGTGCAGGACAGTTTTGAGAAAATCCCGTTCCCGAGGATCCTCGCTGTCAAAAAGCTCCAACAACTTAAGAAGAAGGGAGACAGGGAGAGTCAGTGAGGCTATCTGGAGGGATGAGGGATGATGTCGAGGGGAGAGTAGCTGTCGAGGAGCGGTTGGGTGAGAAGAGAAGATGTTGAGGAGAGGGAGGGGTATCAGGGATAAAGGGAGCATCGTCAGGGCAGGGACAGGGTATCATGGCGAGGGGGAAGGGTATCTCAGCATGCGGAGAGATATCAGGGCAGGGACAGGATATCATGGCGAGGATGAAGGGTATCTCAGCATGCGGAGAGGTGTCAGGGCAGGGACAGTGGTATCATGGCGAGGGGGAAGGGTATCTCAGCGTGCGGAGAGGTGTCAGGGCAGGGACAGGGTATCATGGCGAGGAGGAAGGGTATCTCAGCATGCGGAGAGGTGTCAGGGCAGGGACAGGGTATCATGGCGAAGGGGAAGGGTATCTCAGCATGCGGAGAGGTGTCAGGGCAGGGACAGGGTATCATGGCGAAGGGGAAGGGTATCTCAGCATGTGGAGAGGTGTCAGGGCAGGGACAGGGTATCATGGCGAAGGGAAAGGGTATCTCAGCTTGCGGAGAGGTGTCAGTGCAGGGACAGGGTATCATGGCGAGGGGGAAGGGTATCTCAGCATGCGGAGAGGTGTCAGGGCAGGGTCAGGGTATCATGGCGAGGATGAAGGGTATCTCAGCATGCGGAGAAGTGTCAGGGCAGGGTCAGGGTATCATGGCGAAGGGGAAGGGTATCTCAGCATGCGGAGAGGTGTCAGGGCAGGGACAGGGGTCTCATGGCGAGGGGGAAGGGTATCTCAGCATGCGGAGAGGTGTCAGGGCAGGGACAGGGTATCATGGCGAAGGGGAAGGGTATCTCAGCATGCGGAGAGGTGTCATGGCAGGGACAAGGTATCATGGCGAGGGGGAAGGGTATCTCAGCATGCGGAGAGGTGTCAGGGCAGGGTCAGGGCCTCATGGCGAGGAGGAAGGGTATCTCAGCATGCGGAGAGGTGTCAGGGCAGGGACAGGGTATCATGGTGAAGAGGAAGGGTATCTCAGCATGCCGAGAGGTGTCAGGGTAGGGACAGGGTATCATGGTGAAGGGGAAGGCTATCTCAGCATGCGGAGAGGTGTCAGGGCAGGGACAGGGTATCAGGCGAGAGGGAAGGGTATCTCAGCATGCGGAGAGGTGTCAGGGCAGGGACAGGGTATCATGGTGAAGGGGAAGGGTATTTCAGCATGCGGAGAGATGTCAGGGCAGGGACAGGGGTCTCATGGCGAGGAGGAAGGGTATCTCAGCATGCGGAGAGGTGTCAGGGCAGGGACAGGGTATCATGGCGAGGGGGAAGGGTATCTCAGCATGCGGAGAGGTGTCAGGGCAGGGTCAGGGTATCAAGGCGAGGGGGAAGGGTATCTCAGCATGCGGAGAGGTGTCAGGGCAGGGACAGGGTATCATGGCGAGGGGGAAGGGTATCTCAGCATGCGGAGAGGTGTCAGGGCAGGGACAGGGTATCATGGTGAAGGGGAAGGGTATCTCAGCATGCGGAGAGGTGTCAGGGCAGGGACAGGGGTCTCATGGCGAGGGGGAAGGGTATCTCAGCATGCGGAGAGGTGTCAGGGCAGGGACAGGGTATCAAGGCGAGGGGGAAGGGTATCTCAGCATGCGGAGAGGTGTCAGGGCAGGGACAGGGTATCATGGTGAGGGGGAAGGGTATCTCAGCATGCGGAGAGGTGTCAGGGCAGGGACAGGGTATCATGGCGAGGGGGAAGGGTATCTCAGCATGCGGAGAGGTGTCAGGACAGGGACAGGATATCATGGCGAGGGGGAAGGGTATCAGCATGCAGAGAGGTGTCAGGGCAGGGACAGGGTATCATGGCGAGGAGGAAGGGTATCTCAGCATGTGGAGAGGTGTCAGGGCAGGGACAGGGTATCATGGTGAAGGGAAAAGCTATCTCAGCATGCGGAGAGGTGTCAGGGCAGGGACAGGGTATCATGGCGAGGGGGAAGGGTATCTCAGCATGCGGAGAGGTGTCAGGGCAGGGACAGGGTATCATGGCGAGGGGGAAGGGTATCTCAGCATGCGGAGAGGTGTCAGGGCAGGGACAGGGTATCATGGCGAGGAGGAAGGGTATCTCAGCATGCGGATAGGTGTCAGGACAGGGACAGGATATCATGGCGAGGGGGAAGGGTATCTCAGCATGCGGAGAGATGTCAGGGCAGGGACAGGGGTCTCATGGCGAGGAGGAAGGGTATCTCAGCATGCGGAGAGGTGTCAGGGCAGGGACAGGGTATCATGGCGAGGAGGAAGGGTATCTCAGCATGCGGAGAGGTGTCAGGGCAGGGACAGGGGTCTCATGGCGAGGGGGAAGGGTATCAGCATGCGGAGAGGTGTCAGGGCAGGGTCAGGGCCTCATGGCGAGGAGGAAGGGTATCTCAGCATGTGGAGAGGTGTCAGGGCAGGGACAGGGTATCATGGTGAAGGGGAAGGCTATCTCAGCATGCGGAGAGGTGTCAGGGCAGGGACAGGGTATCATTGCGAGGGGGAAGGGTATCTCAGCATGCGGAGAGGTGTCAGGGCAGGGACAGGGTATCATGGCGAGGGGGAAGGGTATCTCAGCATGCGGAGAGGTGTCAGGGCAGGGACAGGGTATCATGGCGAGGAGGAAGGGTATCTCAGCATGCGGATAGGTGTCAGGACAGGGACAGGATATCATGGCGAGGGGGAAGGGTATCTCAGCATGCGGAGAGATGTCAGGGCAGGGACAGGGGTCTCATGGCGAGGAGGAAGGGTATCTCAGCATGCGGAGAGGTGTCAGGGCAGGGACAGGGTATCATGGCGAGGAGGAAGGGTATCTCAGCATGCGGAGAGGTGTCAGGGCAGGGACAGGGGTCTCATGGCGAGGGGGAAGGGTATCAGCATGCGGAGAGGTGTCAGGGCAGGGTCAGGGCCTCATGGCGAGGAGGAAGGGTATCTCAGCATGCGGATAGGTGTCAGGGCAGGGACAGGATATCATGGCGAGGGGGAAGGGTATCAGCATGCGGAGAGGTGTCAGGGCAGGGTCAGGGCCTCATGGCGAGGGGGAAGGGTATCTCAGCATGCGGAGAGGTGTCAGGGCAGGGACAGGGTATCATGGCGAGGGGAAGGGTATCAGCATGCGGAGAGGTGTCAGGGCAGGGTCAGGGCCTCATGGCGAGGGGGAAGGGTAATCTCAGCATGCGGAGAGGTGTCAGGGCAGGGACAGGGTACCATGGCGAGGAGGAAGGGTATCTCAGCATGCGGAGAGGTGTCAGGGCAGGGACAGGGGTCTCATGGCGAGGAGGAAGGGTATCTCAGCATGCGGAGAGATGTCAGGGCAGGGACAGGGGTCTCATGGCGAGGAGGAAGGGTATCTCAGCATGCGGAGAGGTGTCAGGGCAGGGACAGGGGTCTCATGGCGAGGAGGAAGGGTATCTCAGCATGCGGAGAGATGTCAGGGCAGGGACAGGGGTCTCATGGCGAGGAGGAAGGGTATCTCAGCATGCGGAGAGGTGTCAGGGCAGGGTCAGGGCCTCATGGTGAAGGGGAAGGGTATCTCAGCATGCGGAGAAGTGTCAGGGCAGGGTCAGGGTATCATGGCGAAGGGGAAGGGTATCTCAGCATGCGGAGAGATGTCAGGGCAGGGACAGGGGTCTCATGGCGAGGAGGAAGGGTATCTCAGCATGCGGAGAGGTGTCAGGGCAGGGACAGGATATCATGGCGAGGGGGAAGGGTATCAGCATGCGGAGAGGTGTCAGGAGAAGTACTGCGGCGAGGAACGGGGTTTGGGGTGGGAAGGAGGGGTTTCGGGGAAGAAGGAGGAGACCAGCTGGGTCCCCTTACCTGGAGGACGAATTTCTGGTCGATGTATCGCTTGGCGATGGCCGGCTGGAAGTCTGGGCTCTCCAGGAACCGCAGGAAGAACTCATAGACCAGCTGCAGGGCACAAACACAGGTTGCACACTTTACCCCCAGGGTCACAAGTATTTGATACCCAGGACAGTACCGCTTGGGAAGAGGGGGCAGCGGGGAAGGGTGATGGGGAGAGAGAGAGGGAGAGGGGGAGGGCGATGGGGAGGATAGGGTGTGCGGGAGGAGGGGGAGGGTGATGGGGAGGATGGGGTGTGCGGGAGGAGGGGGAGGGTGATGGGGAGAAGGGAAGGGCGAGGGGGAGGATGGGGTGTGCGGGAGGAGGGGGAGGGTGATGGGGAGAAGGGAAGGGTGAGGGGGAGGATGGGGTGTGCGGGAGGAGGGGGAGGGCGATGGGGAGGATGGGGTGTGCGGGAGGAGGGGGAGGGTGATGGAGAGAGAGGGGGAGGGCGATGGGGAGGATGGGGTGTGCGGGAGGAGGGGGAGGGTGATGGGGAGGATGGAATGTGCTGGAGGAGGGGGAGGGTGATGGGGAGGATGGGATGTGCTGGAGGAGGGGGAGGGTGATGGGGAGGATGGGGTGTGCCGGAGGAGGGGGAGGGTGATGGGGACGATGGCGTGTGCAGGAGGAGGGGGAGGGCGATGGGGAGGATGAGGTGTGGGGGAGGAGGGGGAGGGTGATGGAGAGAGAGGGAGAGGGCGATGGGGAGGATGGGGTGTGCGGGAAGAGGGGGAGGGTGATGGAGAGAGAGAGAGGGAGAGGGTGATGGGGAGGATGGGGTGTGCGGGAGGAGGGGGAGGGTGATGGAGAGAGAGAGGGAGAGGGTGATGGGGAGGATGGGGTGTGCTGGAGGAGGGGGAGGGTGATGGGGAGATGGGGTGTGGGGGAGGATGGGGTGTGGGGGAGGAGGGGGTGTGCGGGAGGAGGGGAAGGGTGATGGAGAGAGGGAGAGGATGATGGGGAGGATGGGGTGTGGGGGAGGAGGGGAGGGCAAGGGGGAGGATTGGGTGTGGGGGAGGAGGGAGAGGGCGATGGGGAGGATGGGGTGTGCAGGGGAGGGGGAGGGCGATGGTGATGGGGAGGATGGGGGTGCTGGAGGAGGGGGAGGGCGATGGGGAGGATGGGGTGTGGGGGAGGAGGGGAGGGTGATGGGGAGTATGGGGGTGTGGGGGAGGAGGGGGAGGGGGATGGGGAGGGTGATGGAGAGAGAGGGAGAGGGCGATGGGGAGGATGGGGTGTGCGGGAGGAGGGGGAGGGTGATGGAGAGAGAGGGAGAGGGTGATGGGGAGGATGGGGTGTGCGGGAGGAGGGGGAGGGCGATGGGGAGGATGGGGTGTGGGGGAGGAGGGGGAGGGCGATGGGGAGGATGGGGTGTGGGGGAGGAGGGGAAGGGCGATGGGAAGGATGGGGTGTGGGGGAGGAGGGGGAGGGGGAGGGGGATAGGGAGGATGGCGTGTGCGGGGGGAGGGGGAGGGCGATGGGGAAGATGGGGTGTGGGGGAGGAGGGGGAGGGTGATGGGTAGGATGGTGTGTGCGGGAGGAGGAAGAGGGCGATGGGGAGGATGGGGTGTGGGGGAGGAGGGGGAGGGCGATGGGGAGGATGGGGTGTGTGGGAGGAGGGGGAGGGCGATGGGGAGGATGGGGTGTGGGGGAGGAGGGGGAGGGGGAGGGCGATGGGGAGGATGGGGTGTGTGGGAGGAGGGGGAGGGTGATGGGGAGGATGGGGTGTGCGGGAGGAGGGGGAGAGTGATGGGGAGGATGGGGTGTGCGGGGGAGGGGGAGGGCGATGGGGAGGATGGGGTGTGGGGGAGGGGGAGGGCGATGGTGAGGATGGGGTGTGGGGGAGGAGGGGAGGGCAATGGGGAGGATGGGGTGTGCGGGGGAGGGGGAGGGCGATGGGGAGGATGGGGTGTGGGGGAGAAGGGGGAGGGCGATGGGGAGGATGGTGTGTGCGGGAGGAGGGAGAGGGCGATGGGGAGGATGGGGTTTGGGGGAGGAGGGGGAGGGCGATAGGGAGGATGGGGTGTGAGGGAGGAGGGGGAGGGGGAGGGCGATGGGGAGGATGGGGTGTGCGGGAGGAGGGGGAAGGCGATGGGGAGGATGGGGTGTGGGGGAGGGAGAGGGCGATGGGGAGGATGGGGTGTGGGGGAGGGAGAGGGCGATGGGGAGGATGGGGTGTGGGGGAGGAGGGGGAGGGCGATGGGGAGGATGGGGTGTGGGGGAGGAGGGGGAGGGCGATGGGGAGGATGGGGTGTGGGGAGGAGGGGGAGGGGGAGGGCGATGGGGAGGATGGGGTGTGCGGGAGGAGGGGGAGGGTGATGGGGAGACGGGAAGGGCTGGGGGAGGAAGGAGTGTAGGGGAGGAGGAGGACGGGGAGGGAAAGGATCAGGTGAGGGAGAGAGGGGCTGACAGAGGGCCAGAAGGAAATAGAGAGCTGTAGAGATGGAAAGAGGAACAGGTAGCAGATGGAGAGAATGAGAGAGAGGCGAAGTGACAGATGGAGAGAGAAAGAGGGTCAGGTGAGCGGGGGAGCAGGCTGAAGTGAAGGGGAGGGGGTGCAGACCGAGGTGAAGGGGAGGGGGTGCAGACCGAGGTGAAGGGGAGGGAGAGGGGTCCGAGGTGAAGGGGAGGGAGAGGGGTCCGAGGTGAAGGGGAGGGAGAGGGGACCGAGGTGAAGGGGAGGGAGAGGGGTCCGAGGTGAAGGGGAGGGAGAGGGGTCCGAGGTGAAGGGGAGGGAGAGCGGACGGAGGTGAAGGGGAGGGGGTGCAGACCGAGGTGAAGGGGAGGCTGAGGGGACCGAAGTGAAGGGGAGGGAGAGGGGTCCGAGGTGAAGAGAAGGGAGAGGGGACCGAGGTGAAGGGGAGGGAGAGGGGTCCGAGGTGAAGGGGAGGGAGAGGGGACCGAGGTGAATGGGAGGGAGAGGGGTCCGAGGTGAAGGGGAGGGAGAGGGGACCGAGGTGAAGGGGAGGGAGAGGGGACCGAGGTGAAGGGGAGCGGGTGCAGACCGAGGTGAAGGGGAGGGGGTGCAGACCGAGGTGAAGGGGAGGGAGAGGGGACCGAGGTGAGGCGGAGCGGGTGCAGACCGAGGTGAAGGCGAGGGAGAGGGGACCGAGGTGAGGCGGAGCGGGTGCAGACCGAGGTGAAGGCGAGGGAGAGGGGACCGAGGTGAAGGGGAGGGAGAGGGGACCGAGGTGAAGGGGAGTGGGTACAGACTGAGGTGAAGGGGAGGTAGAGGGGTCCGAGGTGAAGGGGAGGGAGAGGGGACCGAGGTGAAGGGGAGGGAGAGGGGTCCAAAGTGAAGGGAAGGGATAGGGGTCCGAGGTGAAGGGGAGGGGGTGCAGACCAAGGTGAAGGGGAGGGAGAGGGGACCGAGGTGAAGGGGAGGGAGAGGGGACCGAGGTGAAGGGGAGGGAGAGGGGTCCGAAGTGAAGGGGAGGGGGTGCAGACCGAGGTGAAGGGGAGGGAGAGGGGACCGAGGTGAACGGGAGGGAGAGGGGACCGAGGTGAAGGGGAGGGGGTGCAGACCGAGGTGAAGGGGAGGGAGAGGGGACCGAGGTGAACGGGAGGGAGAGGGGACCGAGGTGAAGGGGAGGGGGTGCAGACCGAGGTGAAGGGGAGGGAGAGGGGACCGAGGTGAAGGGGAGGGAGAGGGGACGGAGGTGAAGGGGAGGGAGAGGGGACCGAGGTGAAGGGGAGGGAGAGGGGACCGAGGTGAAGGGGAGTGGGTGCAGACCGAGGTGAAGGGGAGGGAGAGGGGTCCGAGGTGAACGGGAGGGAGAGGGGACGGAGGTGAAGGGGAGGGGGTGCAGACCGAGGTGAAGGGGAGGGAGAGGGGACCGAGGTTAAGGGGAGGGAGAGGGGTCCGAGGTGAAGGGGAGGGAGAGGGGTCCGAGGTGAAGGGGAGGGAGAGCGGACGGAGGTGAAGGGGAGGGGGTGCAGACCGAGGTGAAGGGGAGGGAGAGGGGACCGAGGTGAAGGGGAGGGAGAGGGGTCCGAGGTGAAGGGGAGGGAGAGGGGACCGAGGTGAAGGGGAGGTAGAGGGGTCCGAGGTGAAGGGGAGGGCGAGGGGACCGAGGTGAAGAGGAGGGAGAGGGGTCCGAGGTGAAGGGGAGGGAGAGGGGTCCGAGGTGAAGGGGAGGGAGAGGGGACCGAGGTGAATGGGAGCGGGTGCAGACCGAGGTGAAGGGGAGGGGGTGCAGACCGAGGTCAAGGGGAGGGAGAGGGGACCGAGGTGAAGGGGAGCGGGTGCAGACCAAGGTGAAGGGGAGGGGGTGCAGACCGAGGTGAAGGGGAGGGGGTGCAGACCGAGGTGAAGGGGAGGGGGTGCAGACCGAGCTGAAGGGGAGGGAGAGGGGACCGAGGTGAAGGGGAGCGGGTGCAGACCGAGGTGAAGGCGAGGGAGAGGGACCGAGGTGAAGGGGAGGGAGAGAGGACCGAGGTAAAGGGGAGGGAGAGGGGACCGAGGTGAAGGGGAGGGAGAGGGGACTGAGGTGAAGGGGAGGGAGAGGGGTCCAAAGTGAAGGGAAGGCAGAGCGGTACGAGGTGAAGGGGAGGGGGTGCAGACCGAGGTGAAGGGGAGGGAGAGGGGACCGAGGTGAATGGGAGGGAGAGGGGTCCAAAGTGAAGGGAAGGGAGAGGGGTCCGAGGTGAAGGGGAGGGAGAGGGGTCCAAAGTGAAGGGAAGGGAGAGGGGTCCGAGGTGAAGGGGAGGGGGTGCAGACCAAGGTGAAGGGGAGGGAGAGGGGACCGAGGTGAAGGGGAGGGGGTGCAGACCGAGGTGAAGGGGAGGGGGTGCAGACCGAGGTGAAGGGGAGGGAGAGGGGACCGAGGTGAAGGGGAGGGAGAGGGGACCGATGTGAAGGGGAGGGAGAGGGGACCGAGGTGAAGGGGAGGGAGAGGGGACCGAGGTGAAGGGGAGTGGGTGCAGACGAAGGTGAAGGGGAGGGAGAGGGGTCCGAGGTGAAGGGGAGGGAGAGGGGACGGAGGTGAAGGGGAGGGGGTGCAGACCGAGGTGAAGGGGAGGGAGAGGCGACCGAGGTGAAGGGGAGGGAGAGGGGACCGAGGTGAAGGGGAGGGAGAGGGGACCGAGGTGAAGGGGAGGGAGAGGGTACCGAGGTGAAGGGGAGGGAGAGGGGTCCGAGGTGAAGGGGAGGGAGAGGGGACCGAGGTGAAGGGGAGCGGGTGCAGACCGAGGTGAAGGGGAGGGGGTGCAGACCGAGGTGAAGGGGAGGGATAGGGGACCGAGGTGAAGGGGAGGGAGAGGGGACCGAGGTGAAGGGGAGCGGGTGCAGACCGAGGTGAAGGCGAGGGAGAGGGGACGGAGGTGAAGGGGAGGGAGAGGGGACCGAGGTGAAGGGGAGGGAGAGGGGACCGAGGTGAAGGGGAGGGGGTACAGACTGAGGTGAAGGGGAGGGAGAGGGGACCGAGGTGAAGGGGAGGGAAGGGGTCCAAAGTGAAGGGAAGGGAGAGGGGTCCGAGGTGAAGGGGAGGGGGTGCTGACCAAGGTGAAGGGGAGGGAGAGGGGACCGAGGTGGAGGGGAGGGGGTGCAGACCGAGGTGAAGGGGAGGGAGAGGGGACCGAGGTGAAGTGGAGGGAGAGGGGACCGAGGTGAAGGGGAGGGGGTGCAGACCGAGGTGAAGGGGAGGGAGAGGGGACCGAGGTGAACGGGAGGGAGAGGGGACTGAGGTGAAGGGGAGGGGGTGCAGACCGAGGTGAAGGGGAGGGAGAGGGGACCGAGGTGAAGGGGAGGGAGAGGGGACCGAGGTGAAGGGGAGGGGGTGAAGACGGAGGTGAAGGGGAGGGAGAGGGGACCGAGGTGAAGGGGAGGGAGAAGGGACCGAGGTGAAGGGGAGGGAGAAGGGACCGAGGTGAAGCGGAGTGGGTGCAGACCGAGGTGAAGGGGAGGGAGAGGGGTCCGAGGTGAAGGGGAGGGAGAGGGGACGGAGGTGAAGGGGAGGGGGTGCAGACCGAGGTGAAGGGGAGGGAGAGGGGACGGAGGTGAAGGTGAGGGAGAGGGGTCCGAGGTGAAGGTGAGGGAGAGGGGTCCGAGGTGAAGGGGAGGGAGAGGGGTCCGAGGTGAAGGGGAGGGAGAGGGGTCCGAGGTGAAGGGGAGGGAGAGGGGTCCGAGGTGAAGGGGAGGGAGAGGGGTCCGAGGTGAAGGGGAGGGAGAGCGGACGGAGGTGAAGGGGAGGGGGTGCAGACCGAGGTGAAGGGGAGGGAGAGGGGACCGAGGTGAAGGGGAGGGAGAGGGGTCCGAGGTGAAGGGGAGGGAGAGGGGTCCGAGGTGAAGGGGAGGGAGAGGGGACCGAGGTGAAGGGGAGGTAGGGTCCGAGGTGAAGGGGAGGGCGAGGGGACCGAGGTGAAGAGGAGGGAGAGGGGTCCGAGGTGAAGGGGAGGGAGAGGGGTCCGAGGTGAAGGGGAGGGAGAGGGGACCGAGGTGAAGGGGAGGGAGAGGGGTCCGAGGTGAAGGGGGGGAGAGGGGACCGAGGTGAAGGGGAGGGAGAGGGGACCGAGGTGAAGAGGAGGGAGAGGGGTCCGAGGTGAAGGGGAGGGAGAGGGGACCGAGTTGAAGGGGAGAGGTGTCCGAGGTGAAGGGGAAGGAGAGGGGACCGAGGTGAAGGGGAGGGGGTGCAGACTGAGGTGAAGGGGAGGGAGAGTGGTCCGAGGTGAAGGGGAGGGAGAGGGGACCGAGGTGAAGGGGAAGGGGTGCAGACCGAGGTGAAGGGGAGGGAGAGGGGACCGAGGTGAAGTGGAGGGGGTGCAGACTGAGGTGAAGGGGTGGGAGAGGGGACCGAGGTGAAGGGGAGGGGGTGCAGACTGAGGTGATGGGGAGGGAGAGGGGACCGAGGTGAAGGGGAGGGAGAAGGGACCGAGGTGAAGGGGAGAGGGGAGCAAGATGAAGGGGAGAGGGGTCCGAGGTGAAGGGGAGGGAGAGGGGACCGAGGTGAAGGGGAGAGGTGTCCGAAGTGAAGGGGAAGGAGAGGGGACCGAGGTGAAGGGGAGGGGGTGCAGACTGAGATGAAGGGGAGGGAGAGGGGACCGAGGTGAAGGGGAAGGAGAGGGGACCGAGGTGAAGGGGAGAGGGGTCCGAGGTGAAGGGGGGGGAGAGGGGACCGAGGTGAAGAGGAGGGAGAGTGGTCCGAGTTGAAGGGGGGGAGAGGGGACCGAGGTGAAGGGGAGGGAGAGGGGACCGAGGTGAAGGGGAGGGAGAGGGGACCGAGGTGAAGGGGAGGGGGTGCAGACTGAGGTGAAGGGGAGGGAGAGGGGACCGAGGTGAAGGGGAGGGGGTGCAGACTGAGGTGAAGGAGAGAGAGAGGGGACCGAGGTGAAGGGGAAGGAGAGGGGACCGAGGTGAAGGGGAGGGAGAGGGGACCGAGGTGAAGGGGAGGGAGAGGGGACCGAGGTGAAGGGGAGAGGGGTCCGAGGTGAAGGGGGGGGAGAGGGGACCGAGGTGAAGGGGAGGGAGAGGGGACCGAGGTGAAGGGGGGGGAGAGTGGACCGAGGTGAAGGGGGGTGGAGAGGGGACCGAGGTGAAGGGGAGGGAGAGGGGACCGAGGTGAAGGGGAGGGAGAGGGGTCCGAGGTGAAGGGGAGGGAGAGGGGACCAAGGTGAAGGGGAGGGAGAGGGGACCGAGGTGAAGAGGAGGGAGAGGGGTCCGAGGTGAAGGGGAGGGAGAGGGGACCGAGTTGAAGGGGAGAGGTGTCCGAGGTGAAGGGGAAGGAGAGGGGACCGAGGTGAAGGGGAGGGGGTGCAGACTGAGGTGAAGGGGAGGGAGAGTGGTCCGAGGTGAAGGGGAGCGAGAGGGGACCGAGGTGAAGGGGAAGGGGTGCAGACCGAGGTGAAGGGGAGGGAGAGGGGACCGAGGTGAAGGGGAGGGAGAGGGGATTGAGGCGCAGGGGAGGGAGAGGGGATTGTGGCGCAGGGGAAGGAGAGGGGACCGAGGTGAAGTGGAGGGGGTGCAGACTGAGGAGAAGGGGAGGGAGAGGGGACCGAGGTGAAGGGGAGGGGGTGCAGACTGAGGTGAAGGGGAGGGAGAGGGGACCGAGGTGAAGGGGAGGGTGTGCAGACTGAGGTGATGGGGAGGGAGAGGGGACCGAGGTGAAGGGGAGGGAGAAGGGACCGAGGTGAAGGGGAGAGGGGAGCAAGATGAAGGGGAGAGGGGTCCGAGGTGAAGGGGAGGGAGAGGGGACCGAGGTGAAGGGGAGAGGTGTCCAAGGTGAAGGGGAAGGAGAGGGGACCGAGGTGAAGTGGAGGGGGTGCAGACTGAGGTGAAGGGGAGGGAGAGGGGACCGAGGTGAAGGGGAGGGGGTGCAGACTGAGGTGAAGGGGAGGGAGAGGGGACCGAGGTGAAGGGGAGGGGGTGCAGACCGAGGTGAAGGGGAGGGGGTGCAGACCGAGGTGAAGGGGAGGGAGAGGGGACCGAGGTGAAGGGGAGGGAGAGGGGACCGAGGTGAAGGCGAGGGAGAGGGGATTGAGGCGCAGGGGAAGGAGAGGGGACCGATGTGAAGGGGAAGGAGAGGGGACCGAGGTGAAGGGGAGGGGGTGCAGACCGAGGTGAAGGGGAGGGAGAGGGGACAAGGAGAGGGGACCGAGGTGAAGGGGAGGGAGAGGGGACCGAGGTGAAGGGGAAGGAGAGGGGACCGAGGTGAAGCGGAGGGAGAGGGGACCGAGGTGAAGGGGAGAGGGGTCCGAGGTGAAGGGGGGGGAGAGGGGACCGAGGTGAAGGGGAGGGAGTGGGGACCGAGGTGACGAGGAGGGAGAGTGGATTGAGGAGCAGGGGAAGGAGAGTCGTCCGAGGTGAAGGGGAAGGAGAATGGGCCAGGTCCCTGCCATGCCCAATAAAATCCGCAAGGCCTAAGACCTGCTGACCTGTAAGTGGGGCCAAGAAGGTTCAAGGTTTGGCTCATCCTCTTCTGGGTCGAACTCTGGATTGTCGCTCGGCGGAAGGGTCCGGAAAATGTTGAGGGAGATCTGTAAGGAAATGGGAGCCGGTCATATTAACTCACATCAGTGTCCACACTGTTCACAGGATCTCTCTCTCTCCCTCACAAACACATTCCCAAAATACATTAGACCCATACCAAACAAGTGCCGCCTGTGATTGACACTCCAGTTATGTGCAATATTACCTCATGTTCTTCGTGACGTGAACAATGAACTCTCTCATTTCTGGAATCACACACTCCCCCATTCCTATCCCTTCCTGGTCATCCCTGTGGTCCTCCAGCACACTCCCCCATTCCTTGCAAATGTCACCCATCGTTCCTTTTACCTAGCTTCCCATTCCAAACTCACTCAGTCTCTGGAAGTGTGAGATGGGATGGTGTGGAGGGAGTTTCACTCTGTGTCTGTCCCCAGGAGTGTGTGATGGGACGGTGTGGAGGGAGCTTCACTCTGTGTCTCACCCTGGGAGTGTGTGATGGGACGGTGTAGAGGGAGCTTCACTCTGTGTCTCACCCTGGGAGTGAGTGATGGGACAGTGTGGAGGGAGCTTCACTCTGTGTCTGACCCCGGGAGTGTGTGATGGGGCGGTGTGGGGGCAGCTTCACTCTGTGTCTGACCCCGGGAGTGTGTGATGGGGCGGTGTGGAGGGAGATTTACTCTGTGTCTGACCCTGGGAGTGAGTGATGGGATGGTGTAGAGGGAGCTTCACTCTGTGTCTGACCCTGGGAGTGTGTGATGGGACAGTGTGGTGGAAGTTTCACTCTGTGTCTCACTCTGGGAGTGTGTGATGGGACGATGTGGAGGGAGCTTCACTCTGTGGCTGACCCGGGAGTGTGTGATGGGACAGTGTGGAGGGAGATTCACTCTTTGTCTGACCCTGGGAGTGAGTGATGGGATAGTGTAGAGGAAGCTTCACTCTGTGTCTGACCCTGGGAGTGTGTGATGGGACGGTGCGGAGGGAGATTCACTCTGTGTCTGACCCCGGGAGTGTGTGATGGGACAGTGTGGAGGGAGATTCACTCTGTGTCTGACCCTGGGAGTGAGTGATGGGATAGTGTAGAGGAAGCTTCACTCTATGTCTGACCCTGGGAGTGTGTGATGGGACGGTGTGGAGGGAGCTTCACTCTGTGTCTGACCGTGGGAGTGTGTGATGGGACGGTGTGGAGGGAGCTTCACTCTGTGTCTGACCGTGGGAGTGTGTGATGGGACGGTGTGGAGGGAGATTCACTCTGTGTCTGACCCCGGGAGTGTGCGATGTGTGATGGGATGGTGTAGAGGGAGCATCACTCTGTGTCTGACCCTGGGAGTGAGTGATGGGATGGTGTAGAGGGAGCTTCACTCTGTGTCTGACCCTGGGAGTGTGTGATGGGACAGTGTGGTGGGAGTTTCACTCTGTGTCTGTCCCCAGGAGTGTGTGATGGGACGGTGCAGAGGGAGCTTCACTCTGTGTCTCACTCTGGGAGTGTGTGATGGGACGATGTGGAGGGAGCTTCACTCTGTGGCTGACCCGGGAGTGTGTGATGGGACAGTGTGGAGGGAGATTTACTCTGTGTCTGACCCTGGGAGTGAGTGATGGGATGGTGTAGAGGGAGCATCACTCTGTGTCTGACCCTGGGAGTATGTGATGGGGCGGTGTGGAGGGAGCTTCACTCTGTGTCTGACCCTTTTCTTTTAACAAAATTCTTCATTACAAATATCAGTGCTATACAATATGTACAAAAACAGTGACTAACACAGTTACTTCACTACTAACAGACAATACATGTTAAACCAGTATATTACCATCTCTATCAATGATGGCAATTACACCCCGCGGGCCCAACGGTCCCGGAACACCTCTCTGGTCGCCATGGACTGCGGGTATTCCTTTTCAATATTCACCCGAGCACGAACATACCCCCTAAACATTGCCAGGCAGTCTGCCCGGGGATATCCTCCCACCACCCATTTCCAGGAGCCACTGATGGCAATTTTCGCCAGTCCCAGGAGCAAGTTGACAAGGACATCTTCATCCCTCTGTGTCTGACCCTGGGAGTGTGTGATGGGACGGTGCGGAGGGAGATTCACTCTGTGTCTGACCCCGGGAGTGAGTGATGGGACAGTGTGGAGGGAGCTTCACTCTGTGTCTGACCCCAGGAGTGCGTGATGGGACGGTGTGGAGGGAGATTCACTCTGTGTCTGACCCCGGGAGAGTGTGAAGGGACGGTGTGGAGGGAGATTCACTCTGTGTCTGACCCCGGGAGAGTGTGAAGGGACGGTGTGGAGGGAGATTCACTCTGTGTCTGACCCCGGGAGTGTGTGATGGGACGGTGTGGAGGGAGATTCACTCTGTGTCTGACCCCGGGAGTGTGTGATGGGACGGTGTGGAGGGAGATTCACTCTGTGTCTGACCCCGGGAGTGTGTGATGGGACGGTGTAGAGGGAGCTTCACTCTGTGTCTGACCCACACTATTCCCTCTGTGGGAGTTAGCAGCAACATGTGTTGAATGAACAGTAACCAGCAGGCAGAGAAAGCACAGAGGGGATTGGTGACGTCCCGACTGTGGCACCAGTTGTCCCACACCTTATCCATGTGACCCAGACTGCCGACCTCCTCCAGTTCCACTGTCGAGACCACAGAAGGATCTTTGTGTGCGGTTGTGCTCGCTGTTCTTTCCAAAGAATGGGATCAAGCAGGGGAGGGAGCAGTAACATTTTTGAACCCCTGGCAGTCAGGAAAAACTTTCTCTCTGAACGCTGACCGCATGTTTTATAAGCTGTAATCGAGCTGACTGACCTAATCTCTCCTCACACAGCCTGCCCATCATCGCAGGAATCACCTGCTCACCTCCTGCGCAGTCCCCGTTTCACACGAGAACAGAGGGAGGCGCGAGACCAAGAGGCGGCAACAACCACTGAGCAGGCAGATGGTGCGAAGGGCAGTATGGCAGTGTAGTGGTGAGCGTAACGCTTTACAGCACAAGCTTTAAGATGAAGGTTCGATTCCCGCCGCTGTCTATGAGGCGCGTGTACGTTCTCCCTGTGACCGTGGGGGTTCCCCTCCTGCTTTCTGCCACATTCCAAAGATGGACGGGCTCGTGTTAGTGAGATGTTGGCGCTGGAAGTGTGGGACCCTCGCCGGCTGCCCAGCGCCATCCTCGCTGATTTGATGGAAACGGCACATTTCACTGTATGCTTCAATGTACCTGTCACAGATCAAGCTGATCTTTATCTGTTAAACGTCCGCAGTGAACTGCGGGTGAGGAAGCAGACTCTCAGGAAGTGGAGCAGCCCTGCAGGACGGGGACAAATCACAAATCCCTGGAGGGACGCAGCAGGTCAGGCAACATCGACAGAGGGAAATCGAATCAAACTTTCTGGTTGAGATCCCTCAGCTGGATGAGGGGAGAGAGCCGGTACAGAGAGGTGATGGGCAGGTGTTCAGTGGATCCAGGTGAGGGGGAGTGATGGACAGACGGAGGAGGGGAGAGTGGGAATAGTGACAGAGACTGGGAGGTGACGGGTGGATCAGGTGAGGGGGAGTGATGGACAGACGGAGGAGGGGAGAGTGGGAATAGTGACAGCGACTGGGAGGTGACGGGTGGATCCAGGTGAGGGGGAGTGACGGACGGACGGAGGAGGGGAGAGTGGGAATAGTGACAGAGACTGGGAGGTGACGGGTGGATCCAGGTGAGGGGGAGTGACGGACGGACGGACGGAGGAGAGGAGAGTGGGAATAGTGACAGAGACTGGGAGGTGACGGGTGGATCAGGTGAGGGGGAGTGATGGACAGACGGAGGAGGGGAGAGTGGGAATAGTGACAGAGACTGGGAGGTGACGGGTGGATCCAGGTGAGGGGGAGTGATGGACAGACGGAGGAGGGGAGAGTGGGAATAGTGACAGAGACTGGGAGGTGACGGGTGGATCCAGGTGAGGGGGAGTGACGGACGGACGGACGGAGGAGAGGAGAGTGGGAATAGTGACAGAGACTGGGAGGTGACGGGTGGATCAGGTGAGGGGGAGTGATGGACAGACGGAGGAGGGGAGAGTGGGAATAGTGACAGAGACTGGGGGGTGACGGGTGGATCAGGTGAGGGGGAGTGATGGACAGACGGAGGAGGGGAGAGTGGGAATAGTGACAGAGACTGGGAGGTGATGGGTGGATCCAGGTGAGGGGGAGTGACGGGCAGATGGAGGAGGGGAGACTGGGAATAGTGACAGAGACTGGGAGGTGACGGGTGGATCAGGTGAGGGGGAGTGATGGACAGACGGAGGAGGGGAGAGTGGGAATAGTGAGAGACTGGGAGGTGACGGGTGGATCCAGGGGGGAGAAAGGAGAGGGGAGGGCGGAGGGGAGTGAGGGGGAGGGGGAGGAGGAAGGGGGTGGGAGAGGGGAGGGAGAGAAGAATGGGGAGGGGAGTGGGAGAGGAAGGGAGGGTGAAGGAATGGGAGGGGGTGTGAGAGGGAGATAGGCGAAGGGAGGATGAGGGAGGGGGAAGGGAGGGGGAAGGAGAGAGGAGTGGGGGAGGGGAGGGGGAGGGAGGGTGCAGGAGTGGTAGGGGAGGGAGGGTGAGGGAAAAGGAGGGCAGGGGGGGGAGAGGAGGACGACAATGAGGTTTGTGAAATGGTCCATTGTGGATATCTGTTTCCATTTAATTCCTCCAAGGGTAGCCCTCCACCAGACCTGACCATGAGGTCACCAGGTGTAGTGGGGATGCAATGGAGATACCAAATCTGTAAGGTACTCCTTCACTCCGCTGGCCTGGAGGTCACCCTAGGGCAAGGTGTAGCATCTGCTTAGCCCCCCATCAGGTTCATGTGAAGCTGTGGGAGTAGGTGTTGGATGGTCATGTGAGCAGCCGGTGCAGATCACAAGTCCTGGTTATCTGACCACTGACGCCAGGAAGGCAATCTCTGACAAGTATTGCTAATGGCTGGGGTCACCCGTCTGGTAAAGACACTGCCCAGAGGCAATGGCAAACCACTTCTGTGGGAAAATTTGCCCAGAACGATCATGGTCATGGAAAGAGAAACGACAGATGGAATGAAAGCTGGAAGAACACAATTGTCCACATCATGGAAGGCCACGATCAACCACAATGCTCACTTAGCTTAGTCCCAAACACCTACTTTTGCCCATATCTGCGTACCTATCCAAATGTCTTTAGCCACCTCCTCTGGCAGGTTGTTCCATATACACAGAACCCCCGCAAGAAGAAACTACCCCTCACATCCCTCTAAACATTTCCCCTCTTACCTGTGCTTCCCCTTCCCTGGGGAAAAAGTCCATGTGTGCTCACTCTGGGTATGAGAACAGCTTCTTCCCCTCCGCCATCACATTTCTAAACCCTTGAACACTACCTCGCTGATTTCCCTCTCTTTTTAGTTAACTTACTAAGCAAAAATCTGCACCACATCTGTATTGTTGGGGTGCCTAAGACTTCTGCACAGTACTGTGTTTGTCAACATGGAGCGGACAGCGAGTCTGTAAATCTGGCGGGAGCAAAGGATGTTGGGAATGGTGAGGGTGGGGCGCCGTGGGAGGGGTGAGGGACAGGTGGCAGAGAAGGAGTGTCGGGGTGGGTACAGACACACCCAGCCCTGAGACACCAGGCAAGGTCATTTGATTCCAAACAATTGGTTTATTGATCATTACAGAATGTCTCTCTGGTGCTTCCCGCTCCCTCCCCTCTCCCTTCCCCTTTTCCCAACCATGATTCCCTTCTCCCTGCCCCCTTCCCACTCTCAGTCCACAACAGAGACCCAGATCAGAATCAGGTTTATCATCACTCTCATGTCATGAAATTTGTTTTTTTTTTGTGGCAGCAGTACAGTGCAATACATAAAATTACTACAGTACTATGTGTATGTATATTTCTCATTCTAATTTACAATTTATCTTCTATGTGTTGCACTGTAGAACAACAAATTTCGCTTTGCTTTTGGCCTAAATAAAGTGCCCACTGCGTGTATGTTTGGCCTTCTGCCGCTGTAGCCCAATGCATTCCATGGTTCAACGTGTTGTCTGTTCAGAGATGCTCTTCTGCACACCACTGTTGTAACATATGGCTATGTGGATTACCTTCTTGCTTGAACCAGTCTGGCCATTCTCCTCTGACCTCTTTCATTCACAAGGTGTTTTCACCCACAGAACTGCTGTTCACTGGATGTTTTCTGTTTTTCACACCGTTCTCTGTAAACGCTAGAGACTGTTGTAGAAACATAGAAAATAGGTGCAGGAGGCCATTCGGCCCTTCGAGCCTGCACCGCCATTCAGTATGATCATGGCTGATCATCCAACTCAGAACCCTGTACCAACCTTCCCTCCATACCTGCTGATCCCTTTAGCCACAAGGGCCATATCTAACTCCCTCTTAAACATAGCCAATGAACTGGCCTCAACTGTTTCCTGTGGCAGAGAATTCCACAGATTCACCACTCTCTGTGTGAAGAAGTTTTTCCTAATCTCGGTCCTAAAAGGCTTCCCCTTTATCCTCAAACTGTGACCCCTTGTTCTGGACTTCCCCAACATCGGGAACAATCTTCCTGCATCTCGCCTGTCCAATCCCTTTAAGATTTTATACGTTTCAACCAGATCCCCCCTCAATCTTCTAAATTCCAACGAGTATAAGCCTAGTCGATCCAGTCTTTCATCACATGAAAGTCCTGCCATTCCAGGAATCAACCACGTGAGGACAGAGGGGAGGAAGCTGTTCCTGAATTGTTGAGTGAGTGCCGGCTGAGCTGAGGATTTATGTCCTTGGCTGCACACCTCTCTCTGCAAGTCTGGTGTTGGCCACGATCAAAAGACAAACCCCAGAACACCAGGAACAGTAATTATTCACCACCGTCATCTGGCCATTGTCACAACGCTGTCTGCCATCGCTTGCTGTGGGAAAGATTCTGTGTGGGAAACACGGGCAAGTTTAAAGAATCCTGTCTTGTCCCGCAGCGAGTGATGGTTTCTAGGCAACCAGCTGTACAGAAAGTTTATTTTTAATCTTTAAAAAAAAACTTTATGCAGAAGAAGAAAAGGCACTTAACGACAACACAAGATAAGTATATGGGTTAGCATCGGGATGGTGTATAAAAGGAGGTGCAGACAGAGTCCAGGGAGGAGAGACGGTTTGTATGAAGGACGTGTGATTCCGTGAGTGCTGGGAGCATTCTCCAAATTGATGTGTGTGGTGGGAGGAATGCCAGACGAACAGAAGGTTTGGAGAGTGGGCCTTCACTCAAGGTCTGGGGAATCTACAACAAATATCAAAGTAAGATGAAATCATTCTTTTCTCAGCCAAGGTCTGCTTACCAAGAGAACTCTGATAAAATGAGACTGAGGATTATAAGGGATTGTGTGGCCTTTGCTCAGAGGGCAGTTTTCACAGATACCAGCTGTATTTGTGTTGAGACCACAGGACCATAAGATATAGAAGCAGAATTAGGCCATTTGGGTCATTGAGTTTGCTTCACCATTTCACCATGGCTGATATATTATCCCCCTCAGTCCCAATCTCCTGCCTTTACCCGTATCCCTTCATGCCCTGACTAATCAAGAACACATCAACCTTTGCCTTAAATATACCCAGTGACGGTTTCCACAGTGGCCAGTGGCAATGAATTCCACAGATTCACCACCTTCAAGTTAAAGAAATTCGTCCTCATCTCCATTCTAAATGGAGGGCGGGCTCTATTCGGAGGCTGTGCTCTCTGGTTCTCATGTTTCGCCCGGGAACAGGCCCTTTGGCCCAACTCATCCTTGCTGACCAAGATGTCTGCCCTATTTGCCCACGCTTGGCATGTCCTATCCATGTAGAGAGACTAGAGCAGACATCGAAAGGCGTACAGGAGTTAGATACGCCAACTGGTGGAGTGGTGCCATAGCAACAACCTGGCACTCAATGTCAGTAAGACCAAAGAGCTGATTGTGGACTTCAGAAAGGGTAAGACAAAGGAACACACACCAGTCCTCATAGAGGGATCAGAAGTGGAGAGAGTGAGCAGCCTCAAGTTTCTTGGTATCAAGGGCGGGAGGAGAAGATGGTGGCACGACGCAGCTCGCAGCGGCCATTCCGGTGGGGATGTCTGTTATTTGTCAAGTAGAGTGCTGCGCACAATCCTGATTTGATGGAGACGGACGTGAGAGCGGAGGAACATCTGGAGAAACCTCTGAAATGCCTGCTTCGCTGCTGCTGCTACTGTGTGATCCAGAATCTCTGGAGAAGGCCCCGAGTCCTCGGCTTTGCTTGTTGCTCGGCGGCCGGGGCGGGGTCGAAGCGCTCGGCAGAGGATGGTGCTCGGGAGGCTGTATCGGAGGGGCTGGTCGGAGGCTCGAAGTTTTCGGACAGACTCAGAGTCGGCTGCAGTTGGGTGCTTCCAATGCATCAGCAAGTTGTTGGCGCTTAGAGGTTCATGGCAGGGAGAGTTTCTCCCTTCTGCCGCCTGCGTTAGATGATGAGTCGATCGGGATTTTGAGACTTTTTTTTACCGTGCCCATGGTCTGCTCTTTATCAAATTATGGTATTGTTTTGCATTGTTGTAACTATATGTTATAATTATGTGGTTTTGTCAGTTTTAGTCCTGGTTTGTCCTGTATTTCTGTGATATCATACTGGAGGAACATTATATCATTTTTTAATGCATACATTTCTAAATGACAATAAACAAGGACTGAGTGTCCTCATAATCCAATCAACATCTCTGAGGATCTATTCTGAGCCCAACATATCGATGCACTTACAAAGAAGGCATGACAGCAGCTATATTTCATTAGTTTGAGGAGATTTATTAAGTCATCAATGACACTTTAAGGGACACTGTACAGATATACCATGGAGAGATTTCTAACTAGCTCCATCACATTCTGATATGGGGGGGGGGGGGGAGTCACTACACGGGATCAAAGTAAGCTGCAGAGAGATGTAACCAGCTCCCCTCTACCACCACTCTCATCCATCTAGCGGAATTAGTCCTTACTCTTAATAATTTCTCCTTTGGCTCACTTCCTCCAAACTAAAGGTGTAGCCATGGGCACCCACATGGGTCCCAGCTATGCCTGCCTTTTTTAAACGCAAACAACAGGAATTCTGCAGATGCTGGAAATTCAAGCAACATACATCAAAGTTGCTGGTGAATGCAGCAGGCCAAGCAGCATCTATAGGAAGAGGCGCAGTCGACGTTTCAGGCCGAGACCCTTCGTCAGGACTAACTCTTCCTTCAGTTAGTCCTGACGAAGGGTCTCGGCCTGAAACGTCGACTGCGCCTCTTCCTATAGATGCTGCTTGGCCTGCTGCGTTCACCAGCAACTTTGATGTATGATGCTTGCCTTTTTGTTGGCTTTGTGGAAAAATCCATGTTCCAAGTCTATACTAGTATCTGTCCCCCACTTTTCCTTCGCTACATCGACGACTGCATTGGCGCTGCTTCCTGCACGCATGCAGAGCTCGTTGACTTCATTAGCTTTGCCTCCAACTTTCAACCTGCCCTCAAGTTTACCTGGTCCATTTCTGACACTTCCCTCCCCTTTCTAGATCTTTCTGTCTCTCTCTCTCTGGAGACAGTTTATCTACTGATGTCTACTATAAGCCTACTGACTCTCACAGCTATCTGGACTATTCCTCTTCTCACCTTGTCTCTTGCAAAAATGCCATCCCCTTCTCGCAATTCCTCCGTCTCCGCCGCATCTGCTCTCAGGATGAGGCTTTTCATTCCAGGACGAAGGAGGTGTCCTCCTTTTTTAAAGAAAGGGGCTTCCCTTCCTCCACCAACAACGGCGCTCTCAAACTCATCTCTCCCATTTCACGCACAGCTTCTCTCACCCCATCCTCCCGGCACCCCACTAGGAATAGGGTTTCCCTTGTCCTCCCCTAACACCCCACCAGCCTCCGGGTCCAACATATTATTCTCTGTAACTTCCACCACCTCCAACGGGATCCCACCACTAAGCACATCTTTCCCTCCACCCACCTCTGCTTTCCGCAGGGATCACTCCCTACATGACTCCCCTTGTCCATTTGTCCCTCCCATCCCTTCCCACCGTTTCGCTGAACACCTACGCTCTGTCCGCCAGAGAAAGCAGGATCTCCCAGTGGCCACACATTTTAATTCCACATCCCATTCCCATTCTGATTATGTCTATCCACGGCCTCCTCTACTGTCAAGATGAAGCCACACTCAGGTTGGAGGAACACCTTATATTCCGTCTGGGTAGCTTCCAACCTGATGGCGTGAACATTGATTTTTCTGACTTCTGTTAACGCCCCTCCCCACTTGTACCCCATTCCTTATTTATTTATTATTATTATTATATTATTTTTCTTTCCCCTTTTTCACTCTCTTTTTTCTCCCTCTGTCCCTCTCACTATACTCCTTGCCTATCTTCTGGGCTTCGCCCCTCCGCCTTTCTTTCTCCCTAGGCCTTCCGTCCCATGATCCTCTCCCTTCTCCAGCCTCGTATCCCTTTTGCCAATCAACTTTCCAGCTCTTGGCTCCATCCCTCCTCCCCACCCCCCGTCTTCTCCTATCATTTCGGATCTCCCCCTCTCCCCCCACCACTTTCAAATCTCTTACTATCTCTTCTTTCAGTTAGTCCTGACGAAGGGTCTCGGCCCGAAACGTCGACTGTACCTCTTCTTAGAGATGCTGCCTGACCTGCTGCGTTCACCAGCAATTTGTGTGTGTGTTGCAGAGAGATGTAAGCTTGTAAGATCATTTGACTCCATCGTGGGCACGAGCCTCCGTAGCATCCAGGACATCTTCAGGAGCGATGCCTGAAAAAGGCAGCATCCATCATGAATCCCCCATCACCCAGGACATGCCCTCTTCTCATTGTTACCATCAGGGAGGAGGTACAGGAGCCTGAAGGCACACACTCAATGATTCAGGAACAGCTTCTTCCCCTCTGCTATCCAATTTCTGAATGGACATTCAACCCATGAACACCACCTCACCACTTTTTTATTCTTTTTGCATTACTTACTTAATTTAACTTTTAAGATACATATATACTTACTGCAGTTTACAGATTTTTAAATTTTCTATAGTCATGTACTGCTGCAGTATAACAACAGATTTCACGATGTTTGTCAGTCATATTAAACCTGATTCTGATTCTGACATACCTGTCCAAAGTGCCTTTTAAACGCTGTTTATGTACCTGCCTTAACCACTTCCTCCGGAGCCTCATTCAGTGTCCTGCCACTCTCAGCATGAAGTTGCCCCTTGTCCACTTTCAATGCTCCACTCTCACCTTCAAACGGTGATCTCTAGCTTTAGACTCTCCTACCTGCACCTGTGTCCTCCCCCATACCAGCACTCCTCCTGCCACCTCTACCCCCCTTCCCACCCCCACGGCGCCCTAGCCTCACCATTCTAAATACTCCTTTAACATACGAGGAGCGTTTGATGGCTCTGGGCTTGTACTCGCTGGAGATTAGAAGAATGAGGGGGGGATCTCATTGAAACCTGACAAATATTGGAAGGCCTTAATAGAGTGGATGTGGAGAGGATGTTTCCCATAATGGGGGAGTCTAGGACCAGAGGACACAGATAGAGAGGACGTGGAGAGGATGTTTCCTGTAGTGGGGGAGTCTAGGACCAGAGGACACAGATAGAGTGGATGTGGAGAGGATGTTTCCTATAGTGGGGGAGTCTAGGACCAGAGGACACAGATAGAGTGGATGTGGAGAGGATGTTTCCTATAGTGGGGGAGTCTAGGACCAGAGGACACAGATAGAGTGGATGTGGAGAGGATGTTTCCTATAATGGGGGAGTCTAGGACCAGGGGACACAGATAGAGTGGATGTGGAGAGGATGTTTCCTGTAGTGGGGGAGTCTAGGACCAGAGGACACAGATAGAGTGGATGTGGAGAGGATGTTTCCTATAATGGGGGAGTCTAGGACCAGGGGACACAGATAGAGTGGATGTGGAGAGGATGTTTCCTGTAGTGGGGGAGTCTAGGACCAGAGGACACAGATAGAGTGGATGTGGAGAGGATGTTTCCTATAATGGGGGAGTCTAGGACCAGGGGACACAGATAGAGTGGATGTGGAGAGGATGTTTCCTATAGTGGGGGAGTCTAGGACCAGAGGACACAGATAGAGTGGATGTGGAGAGGATGTTTCCTATAATGGGGGAGTCTAGGACCAGGGGACACAGATAGAGTGGATGTGGAGAGGATGTTTCCTGTAGTGGGGGAGTCTAGGACCAGAGGACACAGATAGAGTGGATGTGGAGAGGATGTTTCCTATAGTGGGGGAGTCTAGGACCAGAGGACACAGATAGAGTGGATGTGGAGAGGATGTTTCCTATAATGGGGGAGTCTAGGACCAGGGGACACAGATAGAGTGGATGTGGAGAGGATGTTTCCTATAATGGGGGAGTCTAGGACCAGGGGACACAGATAGAGTGGATGTGGAGAGGATGTTTCCTGTAGTGGGGGAGTCTAGGACCAGAGGACACAGATAGAGTGGATGTGGAGAGGATGTTTCCTATAGTGGGGGAGTCTAGGACCAGAGGACACAGATAGAGTGGATGTGGAGAGGATGTTTCCTATAATGGGGGAGTCTAGGACCAGGGGACACAGATAGAGTGGATGTGGAGAGGATGTTTCCTGTAGTGGGGGAGTCTAGGACCAGGGGACACAGATAGAGTGGATGTGGAGAGGATGTTTCCTGTAGTGGGGGAGTCTAGGACCAGAGGACACAGATAGAGTGGATGTGGAGAGGATGTTTCCTATAGTGGGGGAGTCTAGGACCAGAGGACACAGATAGAGTGGATGTGGAGAGGATGTTTCCTCTAGTGGGGTAGTCTAGGACCAGAGGACACAGTCTCAGTTTGGGAGGACATTCCTTTAGAACTGAGATGTGAAGGAATTTCTTTAGGCAGAGGTTGGTGAATCCGTGGAATTTGTTGCCACAGACAGCATTGGTTGTACCTCAGGCAGAGATTGATCAGTTCATGCTTGATAAGAAGACTAAAGGTTATGGGGAGAATGCAGGAGAATGGGGCGAAAAATAACAGCCATGATTTAATGGGCTGCATATACTCCTGTATCTCCTGATCTTCCACCTTTCTTCTTGGCTCAGTCAGCCCTGCTCAACCATGCATCACTAAGACCTCCTTCCTGCGAGGAACATGTTTGCATCTGCCTTGGTATGGGGACAGGTCCTGACTACACACACACCCAACGTGGGCGAAGCAACAATGCAATGAGTCTGAGCACGCAACCCATTCCCCCTCGGGGAATGAAGGTATGCCAGGCCGCACCCAGTTACAAAACTTGATGGGACATCTGACTGGAGGTCTGCCTTCATTTGTCAGACTCCTGTCCCCATCCACAACCTGTTACACAGAACCTGGCTGACAGTGACACTCCAAGGGCGTGGGTCCTGGGTGAAAACAGACATTACATCACTGAACCACAGAGAAGCCACGAGGAAGCTCGGGTATTTATGGGCTTCAAGGTAAAAGAGCGGAGGTTACTGAGCAGAGAAACTCAGCGATAACGTGGGGAGTGATAATGGCTCCAGGCCTGTGCTCGCTGGAATTGTGAGGAAGTAGGGAGGTTCTTATGGAAACCTATCGAATACTGAAGGGCCCAGAGCAGAGGTTCCCAACCTGGGGTCCATGGCTTAAAAAAGTTGGGAACCCCGGCGTAGAGTGGACGTGGTGGTGGGGTGGGGGGGGGGAACTATTTCCCATAGTGGGGGAGTCTAGGACCAGAGGGCACAGATAGAGTGGATGTGGAGAGGATGTTTCCTATAGTTGGGGAGTCTCAGACCAGAGGACACAGATAGAGTGGATGTGGAGAGGATGTTTCCTATAGTGGGGGAGCCTAGGACCAGAGGACACAGATAGAGAGGATGTGGAGAGGATGTTTCCTATAGTGGGGGAGTCTCAGACCAGAGGACACAGATAGAGTGGATGTGGAGAGGATGTTTCCTATAGTGGGGGAGTCTAGGACCAGAGGACACAGATAGAGTGGATGTGGAGAGGATGTTTCCTACAGTGGGGGAGTCTAGGACCAGAGGACACAGATAGAGTGGATGTGGAGAGGATGTTTCCTATAGTGCCTAAGACTTTTGCACAGTACTGTTGTTTCAGAATTATATTAACATGATATAAAAGAAATTTCCAGCTGCGCAGCAACCAAGGTTGTACGCGCGGGAGAACTTTGGTTACTGTGCGACTGAATGCCCGTACAGCTTACAAGGAACAGTGAGAGCAGCAGTGTCAACCACTGATTTCGTAATCACCAACAGTCAAATCTCAAAAAGCCCACTAGCTTTCTCCACCATATCCTAACAGGAAGTTCCTGTCATGCCCAATGTCACAGAGTCCAAGATGCATGGTTTTCCAACCTGAGGACAGATCAATCTTTGGTTTCTGTCTTTAGCTATGTCCCAATTTCTAAGCAGAGTATTGTGTGCAGATATACTGCAGAGAGCATCTTAACTGGCTGCATCACAGTCTGGTATGGGGTTGGGAGGGGACACTGCACAGGATCGAAATGAGATGCAGAAAGTTGTAAACTCAGTCAGCTCCATCATCGGCACCAGCCTCCCCAGCATCCAGGACGTCTTCAAAAGGTGGCATTCATCATTAAGGACCCCCATCACCCAGGACGTGCTCTCTCCTCATTGCTACCATCAGGGAGGAGGTACAGGAGCCTGAAGATGCACACTAAATACTTCAGGAACAGCTCCTTCCCCTCCGCCATCGGGTATCAGAACTGACAATGAACCCATGAACAAGTTTGTGAACCCTTTGCAATTATCTGGTTTTCTGCATTAATTACTCATAAAATGTGGTCTGATCTTCATCTAAGTCACAATACATCTGCCCACACTAATAACACACAAACAATTGAACAACTTCTTGTCAATACTGAGAACACCATTTAAACAATCACAGTCTAGGTTCAACGAAGTACGTGAACCGCTGGTGTGATCCTTCTATGAGAGTCAGGTGTTCCAATCAATGAGGTGAGATTGGAGGTGTGGGTTGTAAAGGTGCCCAGCCCTATAAAAAAAAGACACACAAAGTCAGCTTACTGACAGAGCCTGCTCTTCTCAAGAAAGATGTTTATGTGCACCATACCTCAATCAAAACAACTTTCAGAGGACCTTAGAAGAAGAATTGTACAGATGCACGAAGCTGGAAAAGGCTACAAAAACATTTCTAAAGATCTGAGTGGTCATCAGGCCACAGTTAGAGACATTGTCTACAAATGGAGTTAACTCAGTACTGTTGCTACTCTCCGTAGGAGTGGGCGTCCTGCAAAGATCACACCAAGAGCACAACGTGCAATGCTGAGGGAGATGAAAAAGAGAACCCAAGATAACAACAAAAGACCTGCAGAAATCTCTAGAACTTGCTGAAGTCTCTGTACGTGTCCACTAATAAGAAAAATACTGAACAAGGATGGTGTTCATGGAAGGACACCAATGCTCTCCAAAAATAACATTGCTGCATGTCTCAAATTTGCAAAAGACCACCTGGATGTTCCACAATGCTTCTGGAACAATGTTCCGTTGACAGATGAAACAGAAGTTGAACTTGGCAGAAATGCACACTGCTCTGGAGCAAAATAGGTACTGCACACCAACACCAAAACCTCATCCCAACTGTGAAGGAGCATCATGGTTTGGGGGTGGTTTGCTACCTTAGGGCCTGGACAATTTGCAATCATAGAGGGAACAATTAATTCAAAAATTATATTGACATTTTACAGGAGAATGCCAGAGTTGGGGTCCGTCACCTGAAGATTAATAAAAGTTGGATGATGCAACAAGACATTGACCTGAAACACAAGAGTAAATCAACAACAGAATGGTTTAAAAAGAAGAAAATTTGTGTTTTGGAATGGCCAATTCAGAGTCCAGATCCTACCCCGATTGAGATGCTGTGGCATGTTCTGAGGAGAGTTGTTCATAGTCATAGTATTAGTCATACTTTATTGATCCCGGGGGAAATTGGTTTTTGTTACAGTTGCACCATAAATAATAAATAGTAATAAAACCATAAATAGTTAAATAGTAATATGTGAATTATTTATGCAGGAAATAAGTCCAGGACCAGCCTATTGGCTCAGGGTGTCTGACCCACCAAGGGAGGAGCTGTAAAGTTTGATAGCCATGGCAGGAATGACTTTCTATGACGCTCAGTGTTGCATCTCGGTGGAATGAGTCTCTGGCTGAATGTACTCCCGTGCCCAACCAGTACATTATGTCGTAGATGGGAGACATTGTCCACGACGGCATGCAACTTGGACAGCATCCTCTTTTCAGACACCACCGTCAGAGAGTCCAGTTCCATCCCCACAACATCACTGGCCTTACGAATGAGTTTGTTGATTCTGTTGGTGTCTGCTACCCTCAGCCTGCTGCCCCAGCACACAACAGCATGTTCATGTAAGGTATCCCAGAAATATTGATGAACTGAAACAGTTTTGTATGGAGGAATGGTCTAAAGTTCCTCCTCACCGTTGTGCAAGTCTGTTCAACACCTACCGGAAACGTTTGGTGGAGGTTGTTGCTGCTAAAGGAGGTTCTACCAGTTATTAAATACAAGGGTTCACATACTTTTTCCAGCCTAGATTATGAATAATTAAACATGTTCAATAAAGACATGAAAAGTACAACTGTGATATTAGTGTAGGCAGATTGTGTTTGTCTATTATCGTGAGTTAAATGAAGATCAGACCACATTTTATGAGTAATTAATGCAGAAAGCCAGGCAACTGCAAAGAGCTCACAAACTTTTTCTTGCAATTGTATATTGCTAGGGTGCACAGTCCTGTAGGAATTTTATGTATTGCACTGTACTGCTGTGAGTGATGATAAACCTGATTCTGATATGGGTCTCTGTTGTGGACTGAGATTGGGAAGGGGGCAGAGAGAGGGGAATCATGGTCTGGAAAAGGGGAAGGGAGAGGGGAGGGAGTGGGGAGGGGGAGAGGGAGGGAGTGGTAAGGACCAGAGAGACATTCTGTAATGATCGATAAACCAATTGTTTGGGATCAAGTGTCTCAGAGCTGGGTGTGTCTGTACCTGCTCCACCTCCGCCCCCCCCCCCAATCCCTGACACTCCTTCTTTGCCACCTGTCCCACACCTCTCCCGCAGCACTCCACCCTAACCATTCCCCACATCCTTTGCTCCCGTCAGATTCACAAACTTGCTCTCCACTCCATGTTGACTAAAACAGTACTGTGCAAAATTCTCAGGCACCCAAGTTCTGCAGGAAGTATCCTATCCAGATGTATCACAGATCAGTACAGAAAGTGTCCTGCCCCAGATCACAGGAAACCGCAGGGAGTGGTGGACACAGCTCAGTCCCTCACGCAAACCAGCCTCCTCTCCCATGACTCCGTCTACCTTCCTGCTGCCTGCCTCTGGAAAGCAGCCAACATAATGAGAGCCCCCTCCCCACCGTGGACATTTGCTCTTCTCCCCCATCCCCACCCTCTGGCAGATGAAAAAAGCCTGACAGCATTTACCACCAGACCCAAGGGCAACTTGTATCACGCCATTTAGATTCTTCAGCAAACCTCTCACAGGCTAAAAGATAAACCCTCAAGCTCCTAATCTACTTCAATGTGATTACTGCAATGTGCTTTGTCTGTAACTGTAACATAATATTCTGCACTGTCTTCCTTCAGGGAAGAAATCAATAAGATTGAAAGGGTGCTGAGAAAATTTACAAGGACGTCGCTGGGATTTATGGATCTGAGTTCTAGGGAAATCTCTTAGAATATCTCCTGAGTATCTTCACTCACCAGCACTGAACCTATGCACTCACTGTCAAAGACTCTTCATCTTATGCTCTTGATACTTACTGCTTATTTTTGCTTCTTTGTGTTTACTGTGAATGATCCCGAGAACACGAATCTCAGGGTTGTGTATGGTGGCACATATGTTCTTTGCTAATGATGCTGAGACCCATCTTGGGATGCGCTAGGACTGATCATCAGTGACGTAACCTGGGAGTCATTGGGTTTCGGGTCTTTCAACATCAGCCACCCTCACCCAGGTGACCCAGTTGATCAGGCCCCAGCTTGTGCCCAGCAGCACTGGTCCACGGGTCACACCTCTTGACCCAAAGCCATGTGGAGGCTCGCTCAGCAGCCCCTGTGAGGGTCCCGATGGTTCTTTTCTTTGCAGCCCCATACTAAGGAGAGAGTAGGTTCTGCAGAGTGAGAACCAGCAAAACCTCCACACCCACCTCACATCGTGCCCTCCAGCCCTGTCTCTGGCACTGCTCTACCAGCTCCAGGTATTTGGCCTTCTTACTTTCAACTTTAAGGTTCCTTAAAGTTGTTATAGCTAGGGGTAGAAATGGGGACAAGCTCCCACTACCTATTAAATGCTCCCAATGGCGTGTGTCTCTAATAGCTTCTGACAACCAAGTCCAGCTCCTGGTCTACACGTGTGGCTTAGCCACTAAGCCCGGCAGAACAGCAGGAGAAGGGGCAAAGGTGGGTTACTGGTGCCTTAAAACCAGTCACTTGAGATGGACAGGGCTCGTTAGCAATGGTTAACAGATCATCTCGAAGAAGGCAAGCTCTGAACTCAAACCTCCGCTGCCTTGCAGTGATACCCACTCACGGGGGAGGCTTCGAGAGTAAACCCCGAGGGAAAATCCAGAGCTGGATTCCCTAAGGCAGTCCCACATTGAGTTCAACGCTGACTGGCAACTCCTGCGATGCTGCTGGTACCAAACTGTATTGGTCTCTGCCGTTCCTTTGGGTTCATCAGCTGCGTGGAGAGAGGGAGCTTGCTACATGGGCAACAGTTTGCTCTCCATATCGTACTGCCCAGGCTTGTGTATCTAGACAGCTAGAACACAACACCCATAGTCAATTCTGACTGACAGAGGATCTCACCTCACTTTGAACTTTAAGGTTAGCACTTTATTTCATCAAGTGCAGGAGAATGAGGGGAGATCTTATAGCAGAATAAAGCATCCGTTAGTCTCATGAGACCATAGATTTGCGCCTTGGAAGGTTTCCAGGGCGCAGGCCTGGGCAAGGTTGTATGGAAGACCAGCAGTTGCCCATGCTGCAAGTCTCCCCTCTCCACGCCACCGATGTTGTCCAAGGGAAGGGCATTAGGACCCATACAGCTTGGCACCGGTGTCGTCGCAGAGCAATGTGTGGTTAAGTGCCTTGCTCAAGGACACAACACGCTGCCTCAGCTGAGGCTCAAACTAGCGACCTTCAGATCACTAGACCGACGCCTTAACCACTTGGCCACGCGCACGCGCCAACCGAAATACAATGGTCTTCCAAGAGGAATACAGACCATTATCAATCTAACAGCGTACAGCGTAGAGCTTTCATGTACACCTCACTCTCAATCTGCCCCACTATGGTCATTCTCTCCTGTGGGGTTACTCCTAGACCACCCAGTTAGTTCAGATTGGCAACAGCACCTCCACCAGCACAAGGCTGTGTGTTCAGCCCCCTGCTCTAATTTGCTTTGCACGTATGACTGTGTGGCTAAGCACAGCTCCAATGTCATATTGTAGTTTGCTGGTGACAGCACTGTCGCGGGCCGAACCTTTCATTGGTTCTGTTATAGCTATTAATCTATAGGTTTATTGAGGATGCCCACAAGAAAATGAATCTCAGGGTTGCATATGGTGATATACGTGTACTTTGATAATGACTTTACTTGGATTTTGAATGTCTAGCAAGGTCCCACAGAACATGAGCACACAGAGAACGTGACTGACCTGCACAGACAGAAAGGCGGTGTAGGAAAGAAGCCTCTAGACTCACTCACCATCTTCATGATCTCGGGGTAGATGGGCTCGATGAGCAGCCCTCGACCCGTGGCGATGCACTCCACCAGCTCGTTGAGGGCCGCCCGCTTGATCTCTTTGCCCTTCAAGTCGGCGACGCAGTCCATGAAATCAAAGATGGTGCAGCACTGCTGCAGCTTCTTGCAGAAGAGGTCATGCAGCTCGGAAACCGGGGCATCTGCAGAGTGGAGACGTAAAGGAGGAGGAGCGGGTAAGGAAGGGAATCACCATGGTACAGTATCATACGCAAAATTCCCTCTAACGTGTTTTTACAGCCGCACAGACCAACCATTGCTCTGAGCAGGAAATTTTTACATGGCCTGGAAACTTTGCGAAACCTTAAATTCTAACAAGTTCCTAATTAAGAATTCTTATTAGATTACAATTTTTTTGAAAGATTACTTACCAAAGAAGTCAGAATATAGAATTTTTCACATCAAAAAAACCCATAACTCACAAGTAAACAATGTCAAGCAGTCAAAACAACCCACAGGCACAATGGCAAAAATAAAATGAAATAAAATGTTTTGACTAGATGGCGTCGGTGTTCACCAGGCCGGCGGTTTATTAACAATGAGCTACCGACTTCCATTCTGTGTTTATTTTACAATTTGTAACAGTGTTGTAACTTGAAACACCGACAATGTAAATACAATGAAAGTCCAAAACGTTTCAAAGTAAAGGTATGTTTATTATTCAAAAAATTTATGGATTATATTCATTAACACATAATTAATTACAGGGTATTGTCCTATATACAGTATTGTGCAAAAAACTTCGACACATATAAGACTTTTGCACAGTAATGTATTTGTCAACATGGAGCTGAGAGTGAGTTTGTACATCGGGCAGGAACAAAGAATGTTGAGAATGGTGAGGGTGGGGTGGCACAGGTGCACACACCCCCAGCCCTTAGATACCAGGCAAGGTCATTTGATTCCAAACAATTGGTTTACTGATCATTACAGAACGTCTCTCTGGTGCTTCCCACTCCCTCCCCTCTCCCTTTCCCCAACCATGATTCCCCTTTCCCTGCCCCCTTCCCACTCTCAGTCCACAATAGAGACCCATATCAGAATCAGGTTTATCATCACTCACGTGTCAGGAAATTTGTTTTTTTTTTGTGGAAGTACAGTGCAATATATATAAAATTATTACAGTACTGTACAAATATCCTAGGCACCGAAACTATATATATGTGCCTAAGAGTTTTGACAGTACTCTACCTACAGGAAAGATGTAAATTAGATTGAAAGAACACAGAGAATATTTACAAGGATGTTGCCAGGACTGGAGGACCTGAGTTATAAGGAAAGATTGAATAGTTTAGGACTTTATTTCTTGGAGCGTAGAAGATTGAGAGATTTGATAGAGGTATACAAAATGATGAGGGGTATAGATAGGGTAAATGCAAGCAAAGCTTTTTCCACTGAGGTCAGGTGAGACTACAAATGGAGGTCATGGGTTAAGGGTGAAAGGTGAAACGTTTAAGGGGACATCTTCACTCAGAGGATGGTCAGAGTGTAGAAGTGGTGGATGTGGATTTGATTTCAACATTGAAGAGAAGTTTGGATAGGTACATGGAAGGGAGGAGCGTGGAGGACTATGGTCTGGGTGCAGTCAACGGGACTAGGCGGAAGACCAGGTCGCCACAGGTTAGATGTTTCTGTACCATAGTGCTCTGTGACTCCAAAACCATGTCTTCCCTCATTCAGATTCTGCTGCAACTGTACTACTAAAATCTGGAGTGCCGAGTCGAATTCTGGTTCATGACAGAGCGGATAACATGAGAGGGGGTGCAGAGGGATCTACTAGGCTGCTACCCGGCCAGGAGGGTTACTCAGGTGAGAGAGTCCAGGCTGGAATTGTTTTCCATGGGAAACTTGAGGGGATTTTTAATTGAGTCGCCAGAACTAGATCCTGACCAAAACAACAACGGGCGTCGAGCCCAATCACATCAAGTACAAAAGAGAGTGTCACCTTCTTTGGAGAAGGAAGAAGAGAGAGAGAGAGAGAGAGAGAAAACTGAGACAGTGAAAATAAAAATAACTGGTTATACACAGAGGATGTACAAGACCGTGGATGTAGGAAAAATGGGGGGTTATTGGATGTAAGGGTAGGCACAACATTTTGCGCCACTGCTTTACACTGAGTGGCCACTTTACTAGGTACACCTGCTCGTTAATGCAAATAGCTAATCAGCAGCTACTCAATGCACAAAAGCATGCAGACATGGTCAAGAGGTTCAGTTGTTGTTCAGACCAAACATCAGAATGGGGAAGAAATGTGACTTTAACCCTAGAACGATTGTTGGTGCTAGACAGGCTGGTTTGATCATCTCACAAACTGGTGATCCCCTGGGGTTTTCACAAACTGTCTCGGGAGCAGGGGTTCCAGGGACCCCTACCATTAACTGAGGGGTCCGTGGAGCCCAGACTGGGAACTCCCGCTCTGGAGTTTACAGCGAATGCTGTGAAAAACAAAATAAAGACATCCAGTGAGTGGCAGTTCTGTGGGTGAAAACACCTTGTGAATGAGAGAGGTCAGAGGGGAATGGCCAGACTGGTTCAAGCTGACAGTAACTCAAATAACCACACGTTACAACAGTGGTGTGCAGAAGAGCATCTCTGAACACACAACACATTGAACCCTGAAGTGGACGGGCTACAGCAGCAGAAGGCCACGGAGATATGTGCAGTGGCTACTCTATTAGGGACAAGAGGTAACTAATAAAGTGGCCACTGAGTGTATGTTCTATGCTCTTAATAGATTCTGCAGGTCAGGTAGCATGTGTGGAGGGGAATAAACAGTCGACATTTCAGGTCGAGTGTCTGGCTTGCTGAGTTCCTCCCCCATTCTGAGTGTGTTGAACAGAGTTTACATTTTGTTTACGACTCCTCTGATCCGAAATGACCAGAGTTTGGGGCCCACAGCTATCCATCGGCAGGTGAGTGAGGATATTCCAACTGGAATATCTTTGTTTTTGTATTGTATTCCATTCCCACCAAGTTTATTAATGTTTCCCCTGCGGCCTGGTCAAAGGGCAGTTCTGTAGGCAGAGAGTGTGGCTGGCCAGTCATCCTCCAGCAAGCTAATGGGCAAATGGAATCTGATGGGAGGACGATGGGCCATGGAGAAACGGGACAGAGGTGAACAGGAGAACTCAGAAGTAGGAATGTGTGGGTGATTGGCAGATGGGGAAGATGGGGGCGATGGCACTGGTGGGATAAAGGGGAGGGGGAATTGAGATGGAGAGGAGATCTTACCAGAAGTTTGAAATGTTCAAGCATTAGGTTGGATGGAATCTGAGAAAAACAACCCATTTATCGAGAGGCCTAATCCGGCCCAGCACTCCGAACACTGCTTTGCCAGAATGACTAGTGCAGTGTCCACCCACTCTGAAGCCCAGGAAGAGAAGGAGTTACTCATCCATACAGTATAAAATCAAAGGATGCAGAGTTCCTTACTGTGATCAGCTTTATTCGTAGCTCCACTGCCTCTTGCCAGAACATCAGCAGAACCCATGTCGATTCCTCCCGAGAAAACCTTTCACTGCCGTGGTCCAACCTCCAACCGACAGCCAGACAGACAGAGACTCGAGTCATCACCTGGCCACCCCACCTCCCCCGTCAACACCTGACCCAACTTCGCTCCGCTCACCCAAAGACCCTTCCTTTGCAAACCTCCCTCCCCAACTATGAACCCGAGAGTGGGCGCACCTCCCCCACCCATTAGCCACAAACGCAGTGCAGGAGTTCCCAACCTGGAGTCCATGGCATTAAAAACAGTGATACCACATGCAATCTCTCCCTTTCTTTACCACTCAGGTCATTCTACAGTATGCACCCTCTTTCCTTGTCCCTACTTTGACCCTTCTTTACCCCTTCCCACCTCCCTAGACAAACAATCTCACCCCCCCGCTTCACAGAGCACCCATTACTTAGGACTCTCATAATTATTGCAGCACTCCCACTAACTTCCACAGCATCTCTTTCCCCTGAACGACTGGGAACTTGTGCCTCCTCATCACCCCACTGCCCCAAACTCACAGGTTACACTCTCTTTCTCCTCCAGGGTTCTCCCCCCCCCCGGCCATCCCCCTTCAGGACTTGGGCCTAACTGCTCTGAGGTCACAATTCCTTAGCCACCACTCATCCTGACTCACAGACCCCAGGGCTCGTGTGCCTCTCATCACCCCAGCACAAGAAACCCCTACAGGACCCAGGACCCAGGACCCAGTTGAGAACAGCTGGCAGCACAGTCGCACGCTGGCTCACTCAACACTTTACGTTTGGATCAGAGGTACACAGGGCCAGCAACTTTAAATTCCTCAGTGTCCTGGGGACACCATGCAGGTGCAATTATGAAGAAAGCACGGCAGCGTCTCTACTTCCTTCGAAGCTTGTGAAGATTCGGCATGATATCTATAACTTCGACTAACTTCTATAGATGTGTGGTGGAGAGTATATTGACCGGCTGCCTGGCATGGAAACACCAATGCCCTTGAATGGAAAATCCTACAAAAAGTAGTGGATACGGCCCAGTCCATCGTGGATAAAGCCCTCCCCACCATTGAGCACATTTACACGCAGGAAAGCAGGACCCATCATCAGGGACCCCCACCACCCAGGACATGCTCCCTTCTCACTGCTGCCATCAGGAAGAAGGCACAGGAGCCTCAGGACTCACACCATCAGGTTCAGGAACAGTTATTACCCCTCAACCATCAGGTTCCTGAACCAGAGGGGATAACCTCAACTCTGAACTGATTCCATCGGGAAGGAGGTACAGGAGCCTCAGGTCCCACACCACCAGGTTCAGGAACAGTTATTACCCCTCAACCATCAGGCTCCTGAACCAGTGAGGATAACCTCAGCTCTGAACTGATTCCATCGGGAAGGAGGTACAGGAGCCTCAGGACCCACACCACCAGGTTCAGGAACAGTTATTACCCCGCAACCATCAGGCTCCTGAACCAGTGAGGATAACCTCAACTCTGAACTGATTCCATCGGGAAGGAGGTACAGGAGCCTCAGGTCCCACACCACCAGGTTCAGGAACAGTTATTACCCCTCAACCATCAGGTTCCTGAACCAGTGAGGATAACCTCAACTCTGAACTGATTCCATCGGGAAGGAGGTACAGGAGCCTCAGGACTCACACCACCAGGTTCAGGAACAGTTATTACCCCTCAACCATCAGGCTCCTGAACCAGAGGGGATAACCTCAACTCTGAACTGATTCCATCGGGAAGAAGGTACAGGAGCCTCAGGTCCCACACCACCAGGTTCAGGAACAGTTATTACCCTCAACCATCAGGCTCCTGAAGCAGAGGGGATAACTTCACTCAACCTCACTTGCCCCATCACTGAACCATTCCCACAACCTATGGACTCACTTTCATCTCATGTTCTCGATATTTATTGTTTATTGATTTACTATTATTTATTTTTATATTTGTACAGTTTGTAGTCTTTAGCACACTGCTTGAACACCCAAGTTGGTGCGGTCTTCCATTGTTTCTATTACAGTTATTATCCTATAAAGGATTTATTGAGTATGCCCCCAGGAAGATGAACCTCAGGGTTGTATACAGTGACGTATATGTACTTTGATAATAAATTTATTGAATTGAATTGAACTTAATGATCTTTATTGTCATTATACATAGGTACAATGAAACTCTGTTTGGTTTCCTCTCAGGCAATTAAATAAAGCGGTAGATAAAAACAAGACAGTAATAGAAAAACAGTATTAAATAGATAAGTAGCAGAAAATAAGTTGCAGGAGCACCAGAATATCACAGTAATGCACAAAGTGCCGTTAGTGCAAGTATTTGAGTGCTTGTGTGCATGTGTGTGCTCACAGTTTCAGTCATTGGTCTGTGGGAGTGGTGTGATGGAGGCCACAGCTCTGGGATAGAAGCTGTTCCTCAGTCTGTTTGTTCTGGCTTTGAACTTTTAAACTTTGCGCCAGCAATCACTGACTGAGACTCAATTCCTGCCACTGTCAGGAAGGGTTTGTATGTTCTCCCCATTGGTGCGCGAGTTTAACCCAGGAAGGGGTTTGTATGTTCTCCCCATTGGTGCGCGAGTTTAACCCAGGAAGGGTTTGTATGTTCTCCCCATTGGTGCGTGAGTTTAACCCAGGAAGGGGTTTGTATGTTCTCCCCATTGGTGTGTGAGTTTAACCCAGGAAGGGGTTTGTATGTTCTCCCCATTGGTGCGCGAGTTTAACCCAGTGAGGGGTTTGTATGTTCTCCCCATTGGTGCGTGAGTTTAACCCAGGAAGGGGTTTGTATGTTCTCCCCAATGGCGCGCGAGTTTAACCCAGGAAGGGGTTTGTATGTTCTCCCCAATGGTGAGTGAGTTTAACCCAGGAAGGGGTTTGTATGTTCTCCCCATTGGCGAGTAAGTTTAACCCAGGAAGGGGTTTGTATGTTCTCCCCATTGGTGTGTGAGTTTAACCCAGGAAGGGGTTTGTATGTTCTCCCCATTGGCGAGTGAGTTTAATTTGTATGTTCTCCCCATTGGTGCGCGAGTTTAACCCAGTGAGGGGTTTGTATGTTCTCCCCATTGGTGCGCGAGTTTAACCCAGGAAGGGGTTTGTATGTTCTCCCCATTGGTGCGTGAGTTTAACCCAGGAAGGGGTTTGTATGTTCTCCCCATTGGTGTGTGAGTTTAACCCAGGAAGGGGTTTGTATGTTCTCCCCATTGGTGTGCGAGTTTAACCCAGGAAAGGGTTTGTATGTTCTCCCCATTGGTGCGTGAGTTTAACCCAGGAAGGGGTTTGTATGTTCTCCCCATTGGTGCGTGAGTTTAACCCAGGAAGGGGTTTGTATGTTCTCCCCATTGGTGCGTGAGTTTAACCCAGGAAGGGTTTTGTATGTTCTCCCCATTGGTGCACGAGTTTAACCCAGGAAGGGGTTTATATGTTCTCCCCATTGGTGAGTGAGTTTAACCCAGGAAGGGGTTTGTATGTTCTCCCCATTGGTGCGTGAGTTTAACCCAGGAAGGGGTTTGTATGTTCTCCCCAATGGCGCGCGAGTTTAACCCAGGAAGGGGTTTGTATGTTCTCCCCAATGGTGAGTGAGTTTAACCCAGGAAGGGGTTTGTATGTTCTCCCCATTGGCGAGTAAGTTTAACCCAGGAAGGGGTTTGTATGTTCTCCCCATTGGTGTGTGAGTTTAACCCAGGAAGGGGTTTGTATGTTCTCCCCATTGGTGCGTGAGTTTAACCCAGGAAGGGTTTTGTATGTTCTCCCCATTGGTGCACGAGTTTAACCCAGGAAGGGGTTTGTATGTTCTCCCCATTGGTGAGTGAGTTTAACCCAGGAAGGGGTTTGTATGTTCTCCCCATTGGTGCGTGAGTTTAACCCAGGAAGGGTTTTGTATGTTCTCCCCATTGGTGCACGAGTTTAACCCAGGAAGGGGTTTGTATGTTCTCCCCATTGGTGAGTGAGTTTAACCCAGGAAGGGGTTTGTATGTTCTCCCCATTGGTGCGTGAGTTTAACCCAGGAAGGGGTTTGTATGTTCTCCCCATTGGTGTGTGAGTTTAACCCAGGAAGGGGTTTGTATGTTCTCCCCATTGGTGTGCGAGTTTAACCCAGGAAAGGGTTTGTATGTTCTCCCCATTGGTGCGTGAGTTTAACCCAGGAAGGGGTTTGTATGTTCTCCCCATTGGTGCGTGAGTTTAACCCAGGAAGGGGTTTGTATGTTCTCCCCATTGGTGCGTGAGTTTAACCCAGGAAGGGTTTTGTATGTTCTCCCCATTGGTGCACGAGTTTAACCCAGGAAGGGGTTTGTATGTTCTCCCCATTGGTGAGTGAGTTTAACCCAGGAAGGGGTTTGTATGTTCTCCCCATTGGTGCGTGAGTTTAACCCAGGAAGGGGTTTGTATGTTCTCCCCAATGGCGCGCGAGTTTAACCCAGGAAGGGGTTTGTATGTTCTCCCCAATGGTGAGTGAGTTTAACCCAGGAAGGGGTTTGTATGTTCTCCCCATTGGCGAGTAAGTTTAACCCAGGAAGGGGTTTGTATGTTCTCCCCATTGGTGTGTGAGTTTAACCCAGGAAGGGGTTTGTATGTTCTCCCCATTGGCGAGTGAGTTTAACCCAGGAAGGGGTTTGTATGTTCTCCCCATTGGTGCACGAGTTTAACCCAGGAATGGGTTTGTATGTTCTCCCCATTGGTGAGTGAGTTTAACCCAGGAAGGGGTTTGTATGTTCTCCCCATTGGCGAGTGAGTTTAACCCAGGAAGGGGTTTGTATGTTCTCCCCATTGGCGAGTGAGTTTAACCCAGGAAGGGGTTTGTATGTTCTCCCCATTGGTGCGCGAGTTTAACCCAGTGAGGGGTTTGTATGTTCTCCCCATTGGTGCACGAGTTTAACCCAGGAAGGGGTTTGTATGTTCTCCCTATTGGTGCGCGAGTTTAACCCAGGAAGGGGTGTGTATGTTCTCCCCATTGGTGCGTGAGTTTAACCCAGGAAGGGGTTTGTATGTTCTCCCCATTGGTGCACGAGTTTAACCCAGGAAGGGGTTTGTATGTTCTCCCCATTGGTGAGTGAGTTTAACCCAGGAAGGGGTTTGTATGTTCTCCCCATTGGTGCGTGAGTTTAACCCAGGAAGGGGCTTGTATGTTCTCCCCAATGGCGCGCGAGTTTAACCCAGGAAGGGGTTTGTATGTTCTCCCCAATGGTGAGTGAGTTTAACCCAGGAAGGGGTTTGTATGTTCTCCCCATTGGTGTGTGAGTTTAACCCAGGAAGGGGTTTGTATGTTCTCCCCATTGGTGCGCGAGTTTAACCCAGGAAGGGGTTTGTATGTTCTCCCCACTGGCATGTGAGTTTACTCCAGGTCTTCCGATTTCTTCCCACATTCCGAAGACACACGGGTTAGAATTGGTAAACCGTGGGCACGCCATGTTGGTGCTGGAAGCGTGGTGAAACTTGCAGGCTACCCCAGCACGTCCTCAGACTGTGTTGGTTACTGACCCATTTCACTGCATGTTTTCATGTACACGTGACAAATAAATCTAATCTTCATCTTTCTCGATAAAGGTGCCAAGATGGGTCAAAGCCCCCCAGCTGCGTGCAGATCTGTTTGCCCAATTACAGGAAGGGCACAAGTTGTGGAAACTTTGCAGAGCGAGTTTGTCCAACCTTTCTTTTCAGCACATGCCTTCGAATCCAGGCAGCAACGTGACCAATCTCGTCTGCACTTTATCCACAGCTTCTACATCTACATCCTTCCTGTAAAGGGGCGACCAGATTCATTGAAAGTGGCGTCACAGGAAGAAAGCTTCATGAAACAAGTATTGAGTGCAGGAGATGGGATGGGATGTTATGTTGAAGACGTTGGTGAGGCCTAATTTGGAGTATTGTTTGCAGTTTTGTAGCCTACCTACAGGAAAGATGTAAATCAGGTTGAAAGAATACAGAGAAAATTTACAAGGGTGTTGCTGGGACTGGAGGACCTGGGTTAGATGGAAAGACTGAACAGGTTAGGTCTTCATTCCCTGGAACGTAGAAGATAGAGAGAAGATTTGATAGAGATATGCAAAATTATGAGGGGTATGGACAGGCTTTTATACTGAGGTTGGGTGGGACTACAACTAGAGGTCATGGGTAAGGGTGAAAGGTGAGAAGTTTAAGGAGAAATGACGGGAAACTTCTTCACTCAGAGGGTGGTCAGAGTGTGGAACAAGCTGCCAATGGAGGTGCTGCATGCAAGTTCAGTTTCAACGTTCAAGTGAAGTTTGGATAGGTAGGGGTACGGAGGGCTATGGTCCAGGAGACGGGAGTAGGCAGTCTAAATGGTTTGGCACAGACTAGATGGGCAGAAGGGCCTGTGTATGTGCTGTACTTTTCTATGATCCTAGGACTCTATAATTGAATGTATTAATTCAGATTACTTTATATACATTGGATTCCAGTTAATTGGAACACATGAGAACCAGTACATTTCGGCCCAATAACGCAGTTGGCGCAATTAGCCGAAGTTTTATGAAAATAGTCAAAAAAGACAAACTGAGTAACAAATTAGATAGTTAAACAAAATACAGAACAGCAACAGCACTGCAGTACCATAAAACTGTGTAGTAGTTATCGACCGAGGAATACATCCAGTGTTCACAATGAACAAAATCAGAGCAAACATCGAGTGCCGATAATGGACGACCTTCATACAATGCTTTCAACCACTGCATCCTCCAAATCATTATAACATTCAAGATGATTGTAGATGGATTCAAGTTCTTCCCACACATCCACTCTATCTGTGCCCTCTGGTCTGAGACTACCCCACCATAGGAAACATCCTCTCCACATCCACTCTATCTGTGTCCTCTGGTCCTAGACTCCCCCACTATAGGAAACATCCTCTCCACATCCACTCTGTCTGTGTCCTCTGGTCCTACACTCCCCCACTATAGGAAACATCCTCTCCACATCCACTCTATCTGTGCCCTCTGGTCTGAGACTCCCCCACTATAGGAAACATCCTCTCCACACCCACTCTATCTGTGTCCTCTGGTCCTAGACGCCCCCACCATAGGAAACATCCTCTCCACATCCACTCTATCTGTGTCCTCTGGTCCTAGACTCCCCCACTATAGGAAACATCCTCTCCACATCCACTCTGTCTGTGTCCTCTGGTCCTACACTCCCCCACTATAGGAAACATCCTCTCCACATCCACTCTATCTGTGCCCTCTGGTCTGAGACTCCCCCACTACAGGAAACATCCTCTCCACATCCACTCTGTCTGTGTCCTCTGGTCCTAGACTCCCCCACTGTAGGAAACATCCTCCCCACGTCCACTCTATCTGTGTCCTCTGGTCCTAGACTCCCCCACTATAGGAAATATCCTCTCCACATCCACTCTGTCTGTGTCTTCTGATCCTAGACTCCCCCACTATAGGAAACATCCTCTCCACATACACTCTATCTAGGCCTTTCAATATGCAATAGATTTCAAGGAGATCCCCCCCCCCAATGAGCTCGTCTAAATTCCAGTGAGTAGAGATCCAATCACTCCTCATATGTTAACCCTTTCATTCCTGGAATCATTCTCCTCCAGACCCTCTCCAATGTCAGCACATCCTTTCTTAAATGAGGGGCCCAAAACCGCTCACAATACTCCGACCAGTACCTTAAGGCTGATTTATACTTGTGCATCAAATGTACACCGTAGGTACGGCGTAGCAGTGTACCTTACGCTGTACTCTACGCCAACCCTACGCCGCAGCCTAACGCTCACCTCTCCCAAAATGTAACTACGTGTCACGGCATCGCAGACCGCAACAAACTGTGATTGATCCGCTTGGTAGCATCCAGCTGCAATGCTTTCCATAAAGCTTTACAGACCTCCGAGATTATGGAGGACCCTGAGCTAGCTGCTAAAGCCTGTTGACCTCCACCTGAAGCTAAAACTCGAATGGTGATTGCCAGTCTCAGAGTATACTGTGCGCATACTGATGCGAAATAAATGGTTGGAGACGATGAACCAAATCGTCAAATCTACCTGCCAACATCCAAAAATATTTGAAGTGCATTTCCTCATCCATGTCTCTCGGTGGCCTGACAAGAACAGAAAATTCTGGCTCTGTCCGCCAGAGAAAGCAGGATCTCCCAGTGGCCACACATTTTAATTCTACATCCCATTCCCATTCTGACATGTCTATCCACGGCTTCCTCTACTGTAAAGATGAAGCCACACTCAGGTTGGAGGAACAACACTTTATATTCTGTCTAGGTAGCCTCCAACCTGATGGCATGAACATTGACTTCTCTAACTTCCACTAATGCCCCTCCTCCCTTTCGTACCCCATCCGTTATTTATTTATATACACACATCCTTTCTCACTCTCTCCTTTTTCTCCCTCTGTACCTCTGACTATACCCCTTGCCCATCCTCTGGGTCTGCCCCCCCACCTTTTCCTTCTCCTTGGGCCTCCTGTCCCGTGATCCTCTCATATCCCTTTTGCCAATCACCTGTCCAGCTCTTGGCTCCATCCCTTCCCCCTTCCCCCTCCCCCTCCCACTTTCAAATCTCTTACTAGCTCTTCCTTCAGTTAGTCCTGACGAAGGGTCTCGGCCCAAAACGTCGACTGTACCTCTGAGATGCTGCCTGGCCTGCTGCGTTCACCAGCAACTTTGATGCATGTTGCTTGAATTTCCAGCATCTGCAGAATTCCTCGTGTTTACAGAAAATTCACACTCCTTCAGTTTCAGTCGCCACTGTTTGAAGTTTGAGTTTCTTCATGTTGAGTTTCAACACGAAGAAACTCAACACAGTGGCACAGAAACCCCACCGTCAACTAGCGTTTTGGCGGTGAATTGCAGAGTGACACAGACACACCAACGCGCAAGTATAAATGCTCACAACAGCATAGCCCACTTGCGTAGGCTACAGCGTAAGCTAGTACGCTCAAGTATAAATCAGCCTTTATTAAGCCTCAGCATCACATCCTTGCTTTTATATTCTAGTCCTCTCGAAATCAATGTTAACATTGCATTTGCACCAACTCAGCCTGCAAGTTAACCTTCATCGCGCAACCCAGTCCTCCCTCTCCAGCAGAAGAACTATGGCCCTCCCACACCGAGCCCTTGCGGTGGCCGCACTCAGCTTCCGTGCGTTCCTCTACCACAGGAGCCCTCGGTTAACAGCCGGGATTCACTGTTGTGAGCCCCTGCTCGACGGACACCTCAACGTGCTGGCAGACCAACAGGACAGCAGATTTGAGCAAATGGAGTCTTATAAGAATCAAAACCACCATCAGGTTTACTATCACTGGCAATTTGTTAACTTAGCAGCAGCAGAATAAGGAAATATAGAAAGAAAAATTAATAATAAATATATTGCAGTACATACATATACATGTATATTAAATAAATTAAAAATAGTGCAAAAACAGAAATAATATATATTTGAAAAAGTGAGGTGCTCATGAGTTCTATGCATATTCAAGGCTGATTTATACTTCTGCGTCAAATGGACGCTGTAACCTACGCAAGTAGCCTACGCGTGTTGTGAGCATTTATACTTGTGCGTTGGTGTGTCTGTGTCGCTCTGCAATTCGGGCACATCGCACATGCGCACACACCTGCCCGTGCAAGGCTTCATGGTCTTGGTAGTCTTTCTCAGGGTAAACAAGTTTAAAGCGAGCGTCTTTTATCGTAAAAGCGAAATGTGTCCTCCATGATTTCGGAGGTCTGTAAAGCTTTATGGAAAGCATTGCACCAGAGTTCCTTCCCTGCCCTTCAGTCAGCCAATGGGAAGCTATTGCAGCGAAGGAGGAAATGCGATGCTACCAAGCGGACCAATCACAGTTGTTGCGGTTTGCAGTCTGCATTGCCGCGACACATAGGTACATTTTGGGAGAGGTGTGCGTCAGGCTATGGCTTAGGGATCCAGGTAGACACTGCATAGGGTTTGCTGCAACGCCGTACCTACAGCGTCGATTTGACGGATAAGTATAAGTCAGCCTTTAGAAATATGGCAGAGGGGAAGAAGCTGTTCTGAGTCACTGAGGGTGTGCCTTCAGGCTTCTCAGTGAGAAGAGGGCACGTCCTGGCTGATGGGAGTCCTTAATGATGGATGGGCAATGTCCCTGGTGATGGAAGCAGCTCTCTCTGAACTGTTCCCACAACCTACAGACTCACTTTCAAGGACTCTTCATCTCATGTTCTCCATATTTATTGCTTATTTATTATTATTTCTTCTTTCTTTTTGTATTTGCACAGTTTGTTGTCTAAATTACACTGGTTCACGCAATCTTTCATTGATTCTGTCACGATTATTGGATTTATTGAGTATGCCAGCAAGGAAATGAGCCTCAGGATCTTTCAAGTTAAATTTACTTTGAACGTGGCCACACAGGTGCACCTTCACACAGAGAGGGTGATGAGAGTTGGACGGGCTGTCAGCGAAAGTGGTGGGTGCAGGTTTGATTTCAATATTTAAGAGAACTTTGGACAATTACATGGATGGAAGGGGTATGGAGGGCTACGGACAATGGGAGAATAACAGTTGGCATGATCTAGATGGGCTGAAGGACCCATTTCTGTGCTGCGGTGTTCAATGACTCTACTGCCGTGGACTGGAAATTGATATTGAAAATTCCAGCTTACTCATCCTCTCTGACTGCAAGCACAACGTCAGTCACTGACAATGGCCACAACTAATCAATCAGGAGAGTGCGTTGCTTCTGAACCAATGAGGAGAGTGCGTTGCTTCTGAACCAATGAGGAGAGTGCATTGCTTCTGAGCCAATGAGGAGAGTGCACTGCCCCTGGACCAATGAGGAGAGTGCACTGCCCCTGGACCAATGAGGAGAGTGCACTGCCCCTGGGCCAATGAGGAGACTGCGCTGCTTCTGCACGGCCTCCAAATGCAACTGCTCCAAAGCCTAATGAATTTTTGATGCGACCGATAAGCAGGACATAAAAATGTTCCCTCACCCTCCGAGCTGCCTCAACAGCAGGAACGCTGTCTCTCTCAGGAGCAGCTTCCGAACCTGAATGTGCATATCCCAGCTGCCCCTCAGGACACACTGCTTCTGCTGAACTATGCACCTTGTAGAATATGGCCTGCCATCGCAATGTACAATCACGGCCACACCTGGGCCAGGAATCCGGGACGTGTTGCTCAGTGCTGTCTTTATTTATTCAGTGATACAGCAGGGAGCAAGACCTCCCAGTCTTCGAGCCACGCCACCCCTGCAAGCCCCCACAATCCCAATTTAACCCAAACCCCATCATGGGACCACTGACAACGACCGATTACCTACCCAGTCTTTGGACTGCGGGAGGAAACCAGAGCAGCTGCAGAAACCCACTCACTCCATGGGAGAGGACGGACAGTGACCTCCCTCTGGATGGTAGCAATGGCATGCCCTGGGTGAGGGGGGTCCTTAATAGTGGACTCCGCCTTTCTGAGATACCGATGGAGGCTGGTTCCCAAGATGGAGTTGACTAATTTTACAACTTTCTGTTGCTTCTTTCAGTCCTGTGCAGTTGCACCCCCGCCACCCCTCCCACACCCGCACCAGACCTGTCAGAACTTTCAAGTGTTTTAGGTGACAAACCAAACCTCTTCAAACTCCTAATGAAATATAGCCGCTGGTTTGCCTTCTTTACAACTGCATTGATATGTTGGGCCCAGGTTCGATCCTCAGAGATCTTGACAACCCAGGAACATGAAACTGCTCCCTCTCTCCACTTCTGATCCCTCTACGAGTATTGGCTCGTGTTCCTTTGTCTTACCCTTCCTGAAGTCCACAATCAGCTCTTTTGCCTTACTGACATTGTTGCTGTGACACCACTCAACCAGCTGATATAGCTCGCTCCTGTATGCCCTCTCGTCTCCATCTGAGATTCTGCCAACAATGGTTGTATCATCAGCAAATTTATAGATGGTGTTTGAGCTGTGCCTAGCCACGCAGTCATGGGTGTAGAGAGCGAAGAACAGAGGGCTAAGCACACATCCCTGAGGTGTGTCCCGGTGTTGATTGTCAGCAAGGAGGAGATATCATCACCAATCCGCACAGATTGTGATCTTCCAGTTAGGAAGTTGAGGATCCAGTTGTAAAAGGAGACGGCACAGGAAGCTGAAGGCACACACTTGACGATTCAGGAACAGATTCTTCCCCTCCGCCATCAGATTTCAGAATGGACATTGAACCCATGAACACCACCTATTTTTTTTATTTCTGTTAAACTACTTATTTAAGTTTTTATTTTTACTAGACAGCAGGGTGACCCGTTAGGGCACCCTCTGAGAGAAGGGTAGTGCAGTCTGATGTGACCAGAATGAACATTAGATTTTCCTGAATGCTATTGCTATCTCTTTGATTTGGAAATTAAAGAATTAAAACTCAGCTTATTAAAGAAGAAAGACGCATAGCAAGACAAATATGTGACCATAATAAACATTAACTATCCATGAAGTAAATTTGAAGGAATCAGGCTTGCTGGGTCGGGTCTGGAATTAAATGTTCGATGTAATGATGGATTTGGCCTTGAATAATCATAGAAAGATTGCATCGATTCCTAGACTTTTTTGGCACCAAAGGACGTCATTTGGGAGAGACAATTGTATTGTCTGATGTTCTTCCTGAACTCGTTTGCAATAGGTTCATCATTGCTGTACAAATTGAGGAGTTCATTAGGAAGAGGCTGCAAATTGCCTATCCTGACCTTTCCCTTCATACAGCAGAAATGTGCGGCTTCTCCAGTGAACAGGAAGGCACGACAGTGAGGGCATACTCTGGTCATCGAACCAACATCAGCAGAAATGTGATGGCATGCCAGTCGTGTATTTTGCCTTGCTCTTTCTCTGTCGAGGTATTGTCGTCGAAAGCAGCCATTGTCGTCGAAAGCAGCCATTGTCGTCTTCAGCAACTCTCGCAATAATTACTCTGTGCCGCATATTCTCAAGTTGATCTTTCCTTTTCTCCCATGTCTCTTCCTCTCTCCTCCTCCTCTGCCTGTTTTTGTCATTCTGGAGATGCGCAGCCCTTTCACCCTTCGTCTCATCTCTTCTACCATTTGTTCTTTCTCTCTGATCCTGGAGTCGTGCGGCCCTGGCCTGATTGGATTCTTGTTCTCTCCTCCGTCTGTGCCTATTGTTGTCATTTTGAGACATGCATACCTGTCCTCCTCTGTCTCGTCTTCTATCATCCTTTTTATCCTGACTCTTTGATCCTGGAGTTGTGCGGCCCAGGCCTCATCCGATTGTTGTTCTCTCCCTCTCCTTGCCGCTTCCCAACGACTTTTGGCGTCATCTCTTGGCATCACCCTTCTCTTTCCACCTGGCATAATTAGGTTATCTATATATTTTTACCCAAGTGCTTGATCGAAGATAGGAAGCAGGAACACCAAAGCCTCCAAGCTGCTGAGGCTGGCCGTGCGTCGTGGTGTGGGGTTGTGGTCTCCATGGAAGGTGGAAGCGGCTCTGTGAGCATCGTGAGGTGCTGCTGAGGCTGGCCGTGCGTCGCCGTGTGGGGTCGCAGTCTCTATGGAAGGTGGAGCCGGCTCTGTGAGCATCGTGAGGTGCTGCTGAGGCTGGCCGTGCGTCGTGGTGTGGGGTCGCGGTCTCCATGGAAGGTGGAGCCGGCTCTGAGAGCATCGTGAGGTGCTGCTGAGGCTGGCCGTGCGTCACGGTGTGGGGTCGCGGTCTCCATGGAAGGTGGAGCCGGCTCTGTGAGCATCGTGAGGTGCTGCTGAGGCTGGCCGTGCGTCGCGGTGTGGGGTCGCGGTCTCCATGGAAGGTGGAGCCGGCTCTGTGAGCATCGTGAGGTGCTGCTGAGGCTGGCCGTGCGTCGCGGTGTGGGGTCGCGGTCTCCATGGAAGGTGGAGCCGGCTCTGTGAGCATCGTGAGGTGCTGCTGAGGCTGGCCGTCGCATGCGTCGGGTTGTGGCATCCCGATTTCCATGATGGCCGATCGGGTCTCGGGTGAAAGGCAACCTGCTGATTTTTGGCGAATGAGTAATTTTACACGAATATATAACCCTGAACTTTGCCTGCATTCTGTAAGTTAGCACATTTTAATCCCATTTAGCCAAAAAAGTGCCACTGTAATGCACTGTTTGCACTAATTGGAGGTCATAAACAGACAAGCAGACAGACAGAGCATGAGAGTTTTCATAGTATATAGATGTAGGGGGGAGATACATCTTTACCGGGGGAGGGGGGTTTATAGTACTCCTTCCCTCCGCTAGCCTGCAGGTCACCCTTGGGCAAGGTGTGGCACCTGCTTAGCCCCCGATCAGGGTCACGCGAAACATAGTAATGGCTGGGTTCACCCATCCTGTGGAGACACTGTCCAGAAGACAGTGGCAAACCCCCCCTGTAGAAAAACTTGCCAAGAACAATCACGGTCATGGAAAGACCATGATCGCCTACATCATACGACACAGCACACGATGATGATGAGTGTAGATGGCATTAACAGTTCAGCATGAGGTGGTCGGCTAAAGGGTTAAGGTCTGTGCTGTACAATGCTCTGAGTGGGTGGTTTCCCAGGGTAAGGGAGTCTAATACCAGGGCACCTGAGCTGCAAGCTTTTCCACACAGGGAACAAGACACTTGTACAGCCCAGGTTCTTAACTCTTTTTATGTCATGAACCCCTTTGGCAGTCCAGTGAAACCTATGGATCCTTCTCAGAATATTTTATTAATTATAAAATAAAATACAAAGGATAACAAAATAAACCAATTATATTGAAACATGGTTTTCAAATGTTTTTTTGGGGTGTGCGTTCGTGATGATGTCTTTTTCACGGCTTTCACAAGGCGTGGAGCGAGAGAGGGCGAGAGAGAGACAGACTGTGTGGGACGCCACTCCTCACACAGTCATTTTCACAGTATTTTCCCTTTATCTTACCAGGTCGAGTTGCGATCTCGACACTCAACCCGGCACGGGAGCGGACCCGACTGGTTTTGAACCGGGGAACCTCCGCTCCCGGGTCCGGCGCCAATGTCATTGCACCACCAGCCGGCCCAGTTTTCAAAATATAATAAAAACAAATTTGTGATATCACTCGTCCCATCACTGAACTGTTCCCACAACCAATGGACTCACTTTCAAGGACTCTTCATCTCATGTTCTCGATATTTATTGCTCATTTATTTATTATTATTTTTCTCTTTTTGTATTTGCACAGTTTGCTGTCTTGTGCACCCTGGTTGGATACCCTAGTTGGTGCGGTCTTTCACTGATTCCGTTATGGTTATTATTCTATGGATTTATTGAGTATGCCTGCAAGAAAATGAATCTCAGGGTTGTACATGGTGACATACATTTACTTTGAATAATAATGTGGAGCTCTTTATTAATGCACTAAATAACAAGACTATGCATTTAAAATAGAGGCAAGTTAAAATTAATTTTTTTTAAGACACGAGTTCACGGAGCCCCTGGAAGCTATACACGAACTGCCGAAGGGTCTGGGAGCCCCTGGTCTATAGAGAAAGAGGTCAAATGTGGGCAAGCAGGACTAGCATGGATGAGACGGGCTGAAGAGCCTGCTTCTGTGCTGTGTGACTCTACAATCTCAAAACTACAAGGTTAATCGGCCATAATTGTGAGTGGTAGTATTCGGAGAAGAGAAGTAAACAGATCCTGAAGGGTCTCAGCCCTAAACATCGACTGTTTATTCCCCTCCAGAGAAGCCTCCTGACCCTCTTGAGTTCCTCCTGCGTCTTGTGTGTTACTCTGGGATGACAGCATCTACAGAATCTCTGGTGTTTATATGTGTGTAGCTGGGTGTATCAGCATGGACTGGCTGGGTTGTAGGGGCTGTATCTGTGCCATACTGTTCTATGACTATGAAAATCTGGAGGATCAAATGGTTTCACAAAAGCTTTAAAACACTGGATTACTGATGTAGATAAATGCATCTTATAGACAGAAGAGATTCTGCAGGTGCTGGAGATCCAGAGCACCTCCACTAAGCGGGTCAGGCAGTTTCTATGAAGAGGATGTTTCTGGCCAAGACCCTTCCTCAGGATTTCATCAGATTTTACAGGGACTTTTGCAGTTTATGAGGTTTACAGGCATAAACTGTTTCATCTGTTAGTAGCAACCTGGTGTCACCCATCCATCAACTTCTAGCTATCCTCCTTCCATTTTTTCATTCTGGCATCTTCCCCCTTCCTTTCCAGTCCTGAAGAATGGTCTCGGCCCAAAACATAGAACTTGCCTGACCGGCTGAGTTCCTCTGGCATTTTGTGTACGTGTCTCTGGATTTCCAGCACCTGCAGAATCTCTTCTGTTTATGACCTGTGGTAATGACAATCCAGTGGTCTAAAGCAGGTTCAGTTCCCACCTCAGCAATGAAATTTAAAACCCGGAACACGATATTCTCAGAATGGTGACTTTGAAACAATGGAACAATGGCAAAAGCTCACTCTGTCCGATAATTTATTTTGGAGAGAAAGCAGCTATCTTTCCCAGTCTAGCTTCTGAGGCCAAACTGATAGAGTGTGACTCAATGCCTTCAGGAATGGCCCTGTATTGTATCTTGAACAGGGACACTGAGGGAGGAGAAATTAGTTGCCAGACAAGTCAGTGATGTTTGCGATCAATTAACAATAAATTTCACTGACAACAAAACAGACAGGTGACTGCAAAACACCTTCCACCCTTCTTGAGTGCTAGATCTGTCATGGTTGGCAGAGTAGAAATCCATCTCTCTGACGAGATGGATCACTGACGCCAGGCAGACAATCTCTGAAGAGTGCTGGTAATGACTGGGGTCACCCATCTCGTAAAGACACTGCCCAGAAGGCGGCAATGGCAAACCACTTCGGTAGCAAAATTGCCAAGAACAATCGTGGTTGTGGAAAGACAATGACTGGCCATGTCATACGATACTAAAACGAATGAACTCTTAAACTTGGCAAGTGGTTGGAACTCAACACACTAGCACTAGCCATTCAACTATGCCACACTTGGGTTAGAACCTGCCTATCACCTCCCCTGGTGCCCCTCCTCCTTCCTCTTCTCCCATGGACCACTCTCCTCTCCCATCACATTCCTTCCTCTGCCACCCATCTGACCTCACCTATCACCTTCTAGCTAGCTTCCTTCCCCACCCCACAACTTTTTATTCTGCCGTCTTCTCTCCCTTCCTTTTCTGCCCTGAGGAAGGATCTCGGCCCAAAACCAACAGTTTATTCATTTCCAGATGCCGCCTGACCTGCTGAGTTCCTCCAGCACTGTGTGAGTGTGAGTGTGAGAGTGTGAGAGTGAGTGAGTGAGTGTGAGAGTGAGTGAGTGAGTGAGTGAGTGAGTGAGTGAGTGAGTGAGTGTGTGTGTGTGTGTGTGTGTGTGTGTGTTGTGTGTTGCTCTGGATTTCCAGCATCTGCAGAATCTCATCTGCTTGATGTTTGGCACTGATCCAGTGGACTGAGAAGCCAGCAACTCTATTCTCCTCTGTCTCCTACTCAGCTGGTTCCTTTCAACCAACTCATTCCAGATCACAGCAACCCACTAAGTGAGAAGTAAACCATCTCTCCAGTGATTCCCCCAAAAGACAACTTATTTAACTGTTTTAATATACATACTTCATACTGTGATTTAGTTTTTATTGTATTGTATTGTACTGCTGTCACAAAACACACTTCATGACATATTCCTGTGATATTAAACCTGATTCTGATCACCTCCTCACTGACACAACCACTACAAAAAGCGCTAGTGGTAGGGTAAATCCTTCCCTATCACTGGGCACATCTACATGGTGCGCTGTTGCAGGAAAGCAGCATCCATCATCAAGGACATGCTCCCTTCTCACTGCTACCATCAGGAAGGAGGTACAGGAGCCTCAGGACCCACACCACCAGGTTCAGGAACAGTTATTAGCCTCAACCATCAGGCTCCTGAACCAGTGAGGATAACCTCAACTCTGAACTGATTCCATTAGGAAGGAGGTACAGGAGCCTCAGGTCCCACACCACCAGGTTCAGGAACAGTTATTACCCTCAACCATCAGGCTCCTGAACCAGTGAGGATAACCTCAACTCTGAACTGATTCCATCGGGAAGGAGGTACAGGAGCCTCAGGTCTCACACCACCAGGTTCAGGAACAGTTATTACCCCTCAACCATCAGGCTCCTGAACCAGTGAGGATAACTTCACTCAACTTCACTTGCCCCATCATTGAAATGTTCCCTCAACCCATGGACTCATTTTCAAGACTCTTCATCTCAAGTTCTCAATATTTATTACCATTCCTTCCTTTTTGTATTTGCACAGTGTTGTCTTTTGCACACTGGTTGTATGCACAGTTGGTGCGGTCTTTCATTGAAATTATTGATTTATTGAATACGCTCACAAGAAAATGAACCTCAGCGTTGTATCTGGTGACATATATTGATACAATGCAAATTGCAGAAAAATACATTTAGAGTTCTCTGCAGTTTCAGACCATGTAAAAATTTTCTACTCAGAAAAATGGTTGGCCCATGCAACTGAGAAAAAGCATTAGAAGGCAAATTGATGGGAATCTTGATTGGCATAGAGCAGTTGGGCCAAAGGATCTGATTCTGTCCTGTATGACTGACTCTCGCATTCCCATCGACTGGTGTCTGACCTTCCCATCTCCAATGCATACAAATTAGGGACAATTTACAGCCCAACAACCTAATCCTACCAACCACAACAGGAGGGAAGTGGAGATCTTTTTACTGAGGTCCTTATACACCACTATTAACTCGGCAAACACTTGAGCACAACATGCGCTGAACAGTTCTCCCGATCGGTGAGCACTGGACACATTCTGAAATGGGCAGGTGACAGGAAACGTGGAAATGCAGTGAGCAACAATGAAGCAGAACGTTGATATGTCCAAGTGCACAGCTCACTGAAAATGACCTCTCAAGTAGATAGGGTGTTAAAGGCAGCTTATGACACGCTTGTCCTCATTGGATGGGGCACTGAGCAGGTTTATTCAGCATCACGGGCCGTGTCGTATGACGTGGGTGATCATGGTATCCATGGCGGGATTGTTCTTGGCAAATATTTCTACAGAAGTGCTTTGCCATTTGCTCCTTCTGGGCAGCGTCTTTCCAGGCTACATGACAGCTGTATAAAATTTTGGTCTGCTACAGTTGGAGCACTGTGTGCAGTTCTGGTCTCCTATTGCAGGAGGGATGCTTTGGAGAGGCTGCAGAAGAGCTCACCCAGGATGCTGTCCAGATTAGAGCGGAATCTGCCTGCTTCGGGTTAAGGAGTTGCTACCTCACGTGTGCAACAGCTTCCTGGTAGTCAAAAGGCTAAGAAATCAGACTAAAATTGCATTTTTTTCTGGGGTAGATTGTGCTAGATCATCACTGCTAACAGTGAAGAGGCAAGTGACGGCAAGGTGAGTTCGGGGGGATGAATCAACACAGATGGAGTCAATACCCGTACAGCTGGCCCGGATGCAAGGCTGGATCACTCTGGGAGCCGCAAGTCGGAACCCGGGCAGAGGAGGTACAATTTCGATGTTCATACAGCTGGCCTGGGTGCAAGGTTGGACCACTCTGGGCACCGAGTCGATTTAGAGAGCTTAAGAGTAGCTTTGAGCTGGGTGGCAAAATCTGGGCCCGGAGTGAATCGCCGGAAAGTGTGGTCTAGGCCCAGGGCCTTTCGCAGCAGCGATACCTGGGTCCTAGAGTGAGGTACAATGGGCTGTTTAGACAATTTAAATGTCAGCCCAGAGCCAACTTCATTCACTCTCCACAGTCTTCACCCCTCGCTCCAGGGCGCAGAGCCATTCACTGCTCTGCTGTGGGTTAACTTAAACGCCGGCTCCGAAAGACTGAAAAGACAAGGTACCGGTTGGACGACAGCCAATTCCGTTCATTCTCTATGATGGTCATTCCATGGTGCTGAGGCTATGAAGACTGCCCTGGCTGCTGTGCTCTGTGACACGATAACCAAGGCTTTGGGCCTACTCCAGACTGCTCCGACATTCGGAGCTGAGGGCTCTGTTTTGCTTCAGAATGCTGTTGTTCGCATGACTTTCTTTTTTCTCTTTCTCTTGCGCATCAGGTGTTGGTCTTTTATTTTTTTAAAATTGGGTTTTCAGGTTTCTTGCTATGTGGCTACCTGTGAGCAAGCAAATCTCATGGTTGTGGATCAGTCCTGATAAAGGGCCTTAGCCAGAAACATCAACTGTTTATTCCTTTGCACAGATGCAGCCTGACCTGCGGACTTCCTCCAGCATTCTGTGTGTGTCTGTTACTCGGGATTAGAGGTTGGACAAAGTTTATCGCGTGTGTGTTACTCAGGATTAGAGGGTACATGTATGGACAAAGTTTACTTATGCACCTTCCAGCTCTTCAAGCCCTGCCAGCCAGCACCCCCCCCCGATATAAACCTAGCCTAATGAAGGGACAATTTACAATGACCAATTAACCTACCAACTGGTACGTGGGAGGAAACCGGAGCACCTGGAGGAAACCCACACGGTCACAAGGAGAACACTCAAACTCCTTACAGGCAGCAGCAGGAAATGAACCCGGGATGTCTGTATTTTAAAAAGTTGTGCGATCCACTCCCACTACCCTGCCACCTTTGAGTGGTTTTCCCCTGCAATGCAGGAGGCTGAGGGGAGACCTGGTCGAAGAACAGCAAGATTTGAACCAGCAAGAAAAATGGGCTGAATAATGACAGACAATTGTGAGTTGTTGCACTTTGTAAGTCTTACACAGTGAACAGTAGGACACTGAGGAGTGTGGAGGGAGGACAAAAAGAGATCTGGGAATACAGGTCCATCACTCCTTGAAAGAGGCCACAGGTAGATAGGGTCGTAAAGAAAGCTTCTGGTACATTGGACTTCATAGAGCCAAGTATTGAGTACAGGAGCTGAGATGTTATGATATTGATGAGGACTGATTTAGAGAATTGTGTACAGTTTTGGTCACCTACCTACAGGAAAGATGTAAACAATGTTGAGAGAGTACAGAGAAAATTTACAAGGATGTTGTCGGGACTGGAGACCTGAGAGACAAGGAAAGTTTGAATAGGTTTGGACTTTATTCCCTAGAATGTAGAAGACTGAGGGGAGATTTGATAGAGATATTGCAACTTATGAGGGGTATAGATAGGGTAAATGCAAGCAGGCTTTTTCCACCTAGCAACATACACACAAAGTGCTGGAGGAACTCAGCAGGCCAGGCAGCATCTGAGGAAAAGAGAACAGTCGACTTTTCAGGCCGAGACTCTTCAACTGTGCACTCTTTTCCATAGATGCTGCCTGGCCTGCTGAGTTCCTCTAGCATTTTCTATGTGTTGCTCAGAATTTCCAGCGTCGACCGCGTTTCCACTGAGGTTGGGTGGGACCACAACTAAACGTCTTGGTTAAGGGTGAAAGTTGAAATGTTTAAAGGGAACACCAGGAGAAACTTCTTCACTCAGAGGGGGATGAGAGTATGGAACGAGCTGCCAGTGCAAGTAGCAGATGTTCAACGTTTGAGAGAAGTTTGGATCGGTACACAGCTGGGAGGGGTGTGGAGAGCTGTGGTCCCGGTACAGGCAGATTAATGGTTCAGCACGGACTAGATGGGCCGAAGAGCCTGTTTCTGTGCTGCAGTCTTCTATATCTCTATGAGAGGGACAGACAGAGTGGACAGCAAGTATTTTTCGCTCAGGGAAGTATTTCAAATTCCAGAGGACATATGTTTATTTTTTAAAATGTTATTCAGTGATACATCGTGAAGTAGGCCCTTCTGGGTCTTCAAACTGAGCTGCCACAGCAACCGCTGACAAACACGATTAACCCTGACCTAACCACGGGACAATTTACAATGAGGAACCTACCCCGACCAGCGTTGGACCGGAGGAGGAAACCAGGACTCCAGGGGAAACCCCACACAGTCCACAGGGAGGACGTACAGAGACATCGTTCAGAAGATGACAGGTGAAATAAATGTTTTGGTGGAAAGGCAGAATGAAAGACAAATAAATACGCAGATGCCAGCGTAGTGGTTAACGCAACACTATCACAGCACCAGCGACCCCAGTTCAATTCCCGCCGCCGTCTGTGCATTCTTCCTGTGACTGCGAGGGTTACTAAATGCGTACGGGATACTGGTTTAACTGGTCGCATGGGGGTACTTGAGTGGCATGGGCACTTTGGACTGGAGGGCCTGCTATTGTGAAGTATCTCTAAATTTTAAAATGGAAATAAGCAACTGCTACACCTTTAAATGAGCTACAAATGCAAAATTCCTGACCTCTACACACTTCAGTGAAGGTAGCAGGACATACGAACTATCATGTGATCCTGGGCTTTATAAATAGAGGCACAGGAAACAATAGCCAGGAACAAGCATTGAATACTTGCAAACCGCTCGTGCAGGCCAGCCTCACAATGTCCAACTCCAAATACCACAGCTTGGGGAAAATGGGAAGGCCTCAGAGTATCCAACTCCAAATACGACAGCTTGGGGAAAATGGGAAGGCCTCACAGTGTCCAACTCCAAATACGACAGCTTGGGGAAAATGGGAAGGCCTCACAGTGTCCAACTCCAAATACGACAGCTTGGGGAAAATGGGAAGGCCTCAGAGTATCCAATTCCAAATACCACAGCTTGGGGAAAATGGGAAGGCCTCACAATGTCCAACTCCAAATACCACAGCTTGGGGAAAATGGGAAGGCCTCACAGTGTCCAACTCCAAATACGACAGCTTGGGGAAAATGGGAAGGCCTCAGAGTATCCAACTCCGAATACGACAGCTTGGGGAAAATGGGAAGGCCTGAGATAAAAGGCTTTGTCGTTGTCCCTTTTTTTGCACCTTGTGGCACATTGGGTGGCATTTTTGCCATTTCCTCGGCTTTTTATGTGGCCAAGTTGCTAGCTCGATGCTCAATCCAGCACAGGTGGATTGCGTGCAAAGAACCAGCCAGATTTAACCCGGGACCATTTGCCACAAAAGTCCAGTGCTGAAGACACGACACCACCAACCAGCTTCAAAAGGCTTACGAAGGTGGTTGTTTAAATAATAAAGCTTCTGTTTATTCTGAGGTGCAAAGGCACTTGGGAGTCCTCATGCATGATTCCCTGAAGGTTAACTTAATGCTTGAACCGTTGGTGAGGAAGGCAAATGGTGTATTTCGAAAGGACAAGAATATAACAGCAAGCATGTGATGCTGAGTCTTTACAAGGCATTGGTTAGACTGCACTTCGAGTATTGAGACCGGTTTTGGGGCCTTATTTAAGAAAGGATGTACTGACATTGAAAAGGATCCAGAGGAGGTTTGGGACAATGACTCCAGGAATACAAGTGTTCTCTTATGAGCAGCAATTGATGTCTCTGGACCTGAACTGGCTGGAGTTCAGAAAAATGAGGGGCAATCTCATTGAAATCTATCGAATGTTGGAGGCCTTGATAGAGTGGACATGGTGAGGCTGTTTCCGATACTGGGGGAGTCTAGGACCCACAGATGCAGATAAAGTGGATGTGGAGAGGAAGTTTCCTATAGTGGGGGAGTCTAGGACCAGAGGGCACAGCCTCAGACTAGAGGGGTGTCCAGTTAGAACAGAAATGTGGAATTTATTTAGCCTGAAGGTGGTGAATCTGTGGAATTTGTTGCCACAGATGGCTGTGGAGGCCAAATCATCGGGTATATTTAAAGCAGTGGCTCTTGAATATTCAGGGCGTGAAAGGTTACAGGGAGAAGGCAGGAGAATGGGGTTACGAGGGGAATGGATCAGCCATGATGAAATGGCGGAGCAGGCACAATGAACCGAGTGGCCTGATTCTGCTCCAATGTCGTATGGTCTTAATACTGTTTGAGCATTTTCCTCGTCCTTTCACATCACAGTCAAAGAAACTGTGCTTTAAAATCTCTATTTTTAATCAAGCAATGTAACTCAATGTGCGGAGGTTTCTCCTGCTGACTACTCGGGTAAACAGCTGTCCACTACCTCACGTTGTAACACAAAACACTAAGGTGTAACCTGAAGGGGTTAGACCACAAGTCACAAGAGCAGAATTAGGCCATTCAACCCATCGAGTCTACCCCACCACATTCCATCAGGGCTGATTTACAGTATTGTTCAAGTATTGTCTACAGCACATATTTATGTATATATACACTAGGGTGCCCAAGACTTTTGCTCAGTTCTGTATTAGTCAACATGGAGCAGAGAGCGAGCTTGTAAATCTGGCAGGAGCAAAGGATACTGGCCAGGGGGCAGGGAAGGGAAATCACACAGAACTTGGCCCAACAGAGCTACACAAATCAAATCCCACCAGAGCTCACACAGAACTCGTTCGACAAGGTTTAAATGAATAATTATTTTAGTGTTTTTGTTTAAAGAAACTAAAGAATGATTGTGAAAGTCCAGCCTGGTTCACTTGCATGCTTTTACAGCAGGATCCCTTCCGCCTGGACCCAGGCGCAGCACGGACGTGGCCTAACCTGGGGTTGAGGTCTGTGTGCGTGAGGGGGTTGTGGAGGGGAGAGAAAGGGGACTATTTCTGCGGTTTCTGTTGCTGCTCGTGTTCTCCTGTGTTGTGTTTTGTTCCAGTGTTTATTTATAATAAATTTATTGAGATACAGCACGGCATATAGGAGGGAGACAGTGGTGCCACAGCAAGAACCTCTCCCTCAATGTCAGCAAGACCAAGGAGTTGATTATTGACGTCAGGACAGGGAAACTGGAGGTCCATGAGCCAGTCCTCATCAGTGGATCAGAGGAGGAGAGAGTCAGCAACTTTAAATACTACAAAAGACCTGTCCGAGGCCTATCGCACAAGTGCAACTACAAAAGAAAGCAAGGCAGCGTGTCTACTTTCTTTGGAGTTCGGCATGACATCTAAAACTCCGACAAGCTTCTATAGTGGAGAGTATATTGACCGGCTGCATCACAGCCTGGTATGGAAACACCAAAGCCCTTGAATGGAAAATCCTACGAAAAGATAATGGATATGGCCCAGTCCATCACAGGTAAAGCCCACTCCACCATTCAGCACATCTACACAAAACATTGTCACAGGAAAGCAGCGTCCAAGTTCAGGGACCCACTACCCAGAACATGTTCTCTTCTTGCTGTTGCCATCAGGAAAGAGGTACAGGAGCCTCAGGACTCACACCACCAGGTTCAGGAATGATTATTACCCTCAACCATCAGGATCCTGAACCAGAGGGGATAACCTCAGCTCTGAACTGATTCCATCAGGAAGGAGGTACAGGAGCCTCAGGACCCACACCACCAGGTTCAGGAACAGTTATTACCCCTCAACCATCAGGCTCCTGAACCAGTGAGGATAACTTCACTCACCCCATCACTGAAATGTTCCCACAACCTATGGACTCACTTTCAAGGACTCCTCACCTCAGGTTTCAAAGTACATTTATTATCAAAGAACGCATAAATTAACGATTTTAAGATTTATTTGCTTACATGCAGCAAAAAACCCAAAAGAACCCAATTAAAGTGATAAAGATCAACACCTGATGTGCAAAGAAAGGGAGAAAAAAAACACCAATCATGCAAACAACAAAAGAAAGCAACAACATTCTGAACCAAACTGTGTCATCAGGTTTAATCCCGGAGTAGGCCCAAGCCACAGCATCAGTTCTCAACACTTACTGCTTATTTACCGATTATAATTATTTCTTTCTTTTTGTATTTGCACAGTTTTGTCATCTTTTGAACACTCATTGAATGCCCAAATAGGTGTAGTTTACACCTACAGCACAATACAGGTCCTTCGGCCCACAAAGCTGTGCCAAACATGTCCCTACCTTAGAAATTACCTCGCGTTACCCAGAGCCCTCTATTTTTCTGAGCTCCATATACCTGTCCAGGAGTCTCTTAAAAGACCCCGTCGTTTCCGACTCCACGAATGGCCGGCAGCCCATTCCACGTTCTCACCACTCTCTGCGTGAAAAACTTACCCCTGACATCTCCTCTGTACCTACTTCCAAAGCACCTTCAACCTGTGCCCTCTCGTGCTTGCCATTTCAGCTTTCATTCTATTATGGGCTTATTGGGTATGCCCACAAGAAAATCAATCTCAGGGTTGTGTACGGTTCTATGTATACAAATACACACTGGCAATAAATTTATTTTGACCAGCACCACCTCCCTCCCTTTTTCCCATAACCCTTAATTCCCACTTTGCAAAAATCATTCCATCTCGGTGCCTTAAATATAGCTACTGAGTTAACCTCTACAGCTTCCCGGGCAGAGAGTTCCACAGATTCACTGCTCTCTGGGAAAACCAGTTCCTCCTCATCTCCTGGGTTAGATCCGAGTTTTCCACATAATGCTAACACGCATAACAAGTGGCACCCCTCCAATTGCTTCTAAAAATAAAGGCATCACCATGCACGAGGCAGGACCTTCCCCTCACAGAGACGCTGCGTCACAATGCTCCCTGACGCCACAGATCTGTGACTAAAAGGCGCAGGGAGGGCTAGACAGAGGAAGGGCCAGGTGAAAAGGCTGGTGTCCACAGTGTACCGACAGTGATCATGGTGCCTGAACCCCTCCTGAAACTGTGTCATGGGACGGTGTAGAGGGAGCTTCACTCTGTGTCTGACCCCGGAAGTGTGTGATGGGACGGTGTGGAGGGAGATTCACTCTGTGTCTGACCCCAGAAGTGTGTGATGGGACGGTGTGGAGGGAGCTTCACTCTGTGTCTGACCCCAGGAGTGTGCGATGGGATGGTGTGGAGGGAGATTCACTCTGTGTCTGACCCTGGGAGAGGGTGATGGGACAGTGTGGAGGGAGCTTCACTCTATGTCTGACCTCGGGAGTGTGATGGGGCAGTGCAGAGGGAGCTTCACTCTGTGACTGACCCCGGGAGTGTGTGATGGGACGGTGTGGAGGGAGCTTCACTCTGTGTCTGACCCCGGGAGTGTGTGATGGGACGGTGTGGAGGGAGCTTCACTCTGTGTCTGACCCCAGAAGTGTGTGATGGGACGGTGTGGAGGGAGCTTCACTCTGTGTCTGACCCCAGGAGTGTGCGATGGGATGGTGTGGAGGGAGATTCACTCTGTGTCTGACCCTGGGAGAGGGTGATGGGACAGTGTGGAGGGAGCTTCACTCTATGTCTGACCTCGGGAGTGTGATGGGGCAGTGCAGAGGGAGCTTCACTCTGTGACTGACCCCGGGAGTGTGTGATGGGACGGTGTGGAGGGAGCTTCACTCTGTGTCTGACCACGGGAGTGTGTGATGGGAGGGTGTAGAGGGAGCTTCACTCTGAATCTGACCCCGGGAGTGTGTGATGGGACAGCGTGGAGGGAGCTTCACTCTGGGTCTGACCCCGGGAGTGTGTGATGGAACAGTGTGGAGGGAGCTTCACTCTGTGTCTGACCCTGGAAGAGGGTGATGGGACAGTGTGGAGGGAGCTTCACTCTATGTCTGACCCCGGGAGTGTGTGATGGGACAGTGTAGAGGGAGCTTCACTCTGTGTCTGACCTCGGGAGTGTGATGGGACAGTGCAGAGGGAGCTTCACTCTGTGACTGACCCCGGGAGTGTGTGATGGGATGGTGTGGAGGGAGCTTCACTCTGTGTCTGACCCTGGGAGTGTGTGATGGGACGGTGTGGAGGGAGCTTCACTCTATGTCTGATCCTGGGAGTGTGTGATGGGACGGTGTAGAGGGAGCTTCACTCTGTATCTGACACCGGGAGTATGTGATGGGATGGTGTGGAGGGAGCTTCACTCTGTGTCTGACCCTGGGAGTGTGTGATGGGACAGTGTGGAGGGAGCTTCACGCTGTGTCTGACCATGGGAGTGTGTAGAAGGAGCTTCACTCTGTGTCTGACCCTGGAAGTGTGTGATGGGATGGTGTGGTGGGATCCTCACACAGTGTCTGACCCCGGGAGAGCGTGATGGGACAGTGTAGAGGGAGCTTCACTCTGGGTCTGACCCTGGGAGTGTGTGATGGGACAGTGTAGAGGGAGATTCACTCTGAATCTGTCCCCGGGAGTGTGTGATGGGACGGTGTGCAGGGAGCTTCACTCTGGGTCCGACCCTGGGAGTGTGTGATAGGACCGTGTAGAGGGAGCTTCACTCTGTGTCTGACCCTGGGAGAGGGTGATGGGACTGTGTGGAGGGAGCTTCACTCTGTGTCTGACCCTGGGAGTGTGTGATGGGATGGTGTGGTGGGATCTTCACACAGTGTCTGACCCTGGGAGTGTGTGATGGGACAGTGTGGAGGGAGATTCACTCTGGGTCTGACCCCGGGAGTGTGTGATGGGACTGTGTGGAGGGAGATTCACTCTGTGTCTGACCCCAGGAGTGTGTGATGGGACGGTGTGGAGGGAGATTCACTCTGTGTCTGACCCCGGGAGAGTGTGATGGGACGGTGTCGAAGGAGATTCACTCTGTATCTGACCCCGGGAGAGTGTGATGGGACGGTGTGGAGGGAGATTCACTCTGTATCTGACCCCGGGAGTGTGTGATGGGACAGTGTGGAGGGAGATTCACTCTGTGTCTGACCCCGGGAGTGTGTGATGGGAAGGTGTAGAGGGAGATTCACTCTGTATCTGACCCTGGGAGTGTGTGACGGGACGGTACGTAGAATGGTCCAATGTGATTAGACTGGGGTTTAATCGGGGGAGTGCAGTGTGGGCCGGTACTGCCTATTCCGTGCTGTATCTCGATAAATAAACAAACAAGATTCCTGGCATTAAAGTAGATGTAGCCGAACTCACCAGCTCCCTGAGCTGTGTCTGCCTTTCCCGCTGGTTTGTTTGAAGTTACCTTTCACAGTGAGGTCAATCTCCCCAGCTGCCAAACACTCCCTCCCCTCCACACTGCCAAATGAGTCTAAACCATTCTTCCCACAGTTAAACCTCCCTGCAAGAATTTTCTCCCCCAACAGCTTAAACCATAAGACATTGGAGCAGAATTAGGCCATTTGGCCCAGAATTAGGCCATTTGGCCCATCGAGTCTGTTCCACCAATCCATCATGGCTATTTATTATCCCTCTCGACCCCGTTCTCCTGCCTTCTCCCGGTGACCTTTGACGCTCTAACTAATCCAGAATCCATCAACCTCCACTTTAAATATACTCAATGACTTAAGTCTCCACAGCGGTCTGTAGCAATGAATTCCACAGATTCACCACCCTCTAGCTAAAGGAATTCCTCCTCACCTCTGTTCTAAATGGACATCCCTCTATTAAGATTGTGTCCTCTGGTCCTAGGCTCCCCCACTATAGGAAACATCCTCTCCACATCCACTCTATCTGTGTTCTCTGGTCCTAGACTCCCCCACTATAGGAAACATCCTCTCCACATCCACTCTATCTGTGTTCTCTGGTCCTAGACTCCCCCACTATAGGAAACATCCTCTCCACATCCACTCTATCTGTGTTCTCTGGTCCTAGACTCCCCCCACTATAGGAAACATCCTCTCCACATCCACTCTATCTGTGTCCTCTGGTCCTAGACTTCCCCACTACAGGAAATATCCTCTCCAAGATGATGAGGGGGGACCTCATTGAAATCTATCAAATATTGAAAGGTAAAGGCCCATATACCGAACACACATGTGTAAACCCTTTAATTCTCAGATAAGAAAACAGCATCCATCATCAGGGACCCCCACCTCCCAGGACATGCACCCTTCTCACTGCTGCCATCAGGAAGAAGGTACAGGAGCCTCAGGTCCCACACCACCAGGTTCAGGAACAGTTACTACCCCCAACCATCAGGCTCCTGGACCCGGGGTATAGCTTCACTTGCCCCATCATTGAAATGTTTCTGCAACCTATGGACTCACTTTCAAGGACTCTTCATCATGTGTTCTCGATATTTATAGCTTATTTATTGTTACTATGTCTTCCATCTGCGTTTGCACAGTTTATTATCTCTGCACTCTGGTTGAACGCCCCAGTTGAGCAGTCTATTTCATTGGTTCTGTTGTAGTTATTATTACATAGATTTACTGAGTATGCCCACAAGAAAATGAATCTCAGGGTTGTACGTGGTGACTATATGTACTTTGATAATCAATTTACTTAACTGCCATCGGGAAGAAGGTACAGGAGCCTCGGGTCCCAAACCTGGTGACTGGAATGACAAATCATAAACACAAGAGATTTTGCAGATGCTGGAGACCCAGAGCAACACACACAAAATGCTGGAGGAACTCGGCAGGCCAGGCAGCACTGATGAAGGGGAGTAAACAGTCGATTTGGGGGGCCGTGAACCTTCCTCAAGATGACAAATTTGTAGATAGCAGCTGGGCTGTGTTCGATAACATCAGGGCGGAAACCTTGTTCTTAAACCACATATCAGTGAAGAAATGACCAAGTGGAAGAGACAAAAAACCTTGTGTTTCTATTGGTACTTTGAACGAGCTCACCGATTAGGCCATTCATCCCATTCAGTCTGCTCATTCCACATTGGCTGATGTATTAACCCCATTCTCTCCGTAACATTTGACACCATGACTAATCGAAAACCTATCTCCACTTGGCCATCAAAGCCAATTAATTCCACCGATTCAGCACCCTCTGGCTACAGAAATTCCTCCTCATCTGTGCTAAATGGATCTCCCTCTGTTCTGAGGCTGTGTCCTCCCCTGCCACAGAAAACATCCACTCTATCTAGGCCTTTCAATATTCAGAGGTTTCAATAAGATCCCCTCCTCATTCTTCCCGACTCCAGCAAATACAGGCAGAAAGCCATCAAACACTCCTCATAAATTTATCTTGGCATTCCCAGAATCATTCTTATGAACCTCCTTTGGACCCTCTCCAACACCAGCACATCTCTTCTTACAGAAGCAGCCCAAAAGCACTCAGGATACTCCAAGTGTAGTCGGACCAGCTTCTTATAAAGCCTCAGCATCACATCCTTGCTCTTATATTCTCGTCCTCATGAAATGAATGCTAACATTGCATTTGCCTTCCTCACCAGATTCAATTCGCAAATTAACTTTAAGAATCCTGCATGAGGACTTCCAAGTCCCTTTGCACCTCTGATTTTTGAATTTTCTCTTCATTTAGAAAATAGTTTAGGTCTTTACTCCTTGTACCAAAGCATGATCATACACTGTCTTTGTTTCCTGACCAGCCACCAGCTAAACATAGAAACAAACATAGAAAATTGGTGCAGGAGTAGGTCATTTGGCCCTTCGAGCCCGCACCGCCATTCAGTATGATCATGGCTGATCATCCAACTCAGAACCCTGTACCAGCCTTCCCTCCATACCCCCTGATCCCTTTAGCCACAAGGGCCATATCTAACTCCCTCTTAAATATAGCCAATGAACTGGCCTCAACTGTTTCCTGTGGCAGAGAATTCCACAGATTCACCACTCTCTGTGTGAAGAAGTTGTTCCTAATCTCAGTCCTAAAAGGCTTCCCCTTTATCCTCAAACTGTGGCCCCTCGTTCTGGACTTCCCCAACATCGGGAACAATCTTCCTGCATCTAGCCTGTCCAATCCCTTTAAGATTTTATACGTTTCAATCAGATCCCCCCTCAATCTTCTAAATTCCAACGAGTATAAGCCTAGTTTATCCAATCTTTCATCATATGAAAGTCTTGCCATCCCAGGAATCAATCTGGTGAACCTTCTTTGTACTCCCTCTATGGCAAGGATGTCTTTCCTCAGATTAGGGGAACAAAACTGCACACAATACTCCAGGTGTGGTCTCACCAAGGCCTTGTACAACTGCAGTAGTACCTCCCTGCTCCTGTACTCGAATCCTCTTGCTATAAATGCCAGCATACCATTCGCCTTTTTCACTGCCTGCTGTACCTGCATGCCCACTTTCAATGACTGGTGTATAATGACACCCAGGTCTCGTTGCACCTCCCCTTTTCCTAATCGGCCACCATTCAGATAATAATCTGTTTTCCTGTTTTTGCCACCAAAGTGGATAACTTCACATTTATCCACATTAAATTGCATCTGCCATGAATTTGCTCACTCACCTAACCTATCCAAGTCAACCTACATCCTCTTAGCATCCTCCTCACTGCTAACACTGCCACCCAGCTTCGTGTCATCCGCAAACTTGGAGATGCTGCATTTAATTCCCTCATCCAAGTCATTAATATATATTGTAAACAACTGGGGTCCCAGCACTGAGCCTTGCGGTACCCCACTAGTCACTGCTACTAAAGCACTGACATACTCCCTCTCAGGATCCTTGGTAACTCAATCTCCTTCACTGCGCCAAGATTAACGTCCGCAAGCCTCCCAACCGAACCTCCGTACCCCTGGTATCACTTGTCTCTATTCATTATAGAGTGCCCAGACACAGACATGTGGTACAGGAGGCAGTTCGGCCCGCTGGCTCCATGCTGGCTCCGAGAACAACCCTATCAATCATATCTTCCTTTACCTTCTCCTGAGCCCGGCCAATCTCTAGACCCCATGAAGTGTCCCACGGCTCTACTAGCAGCAAAATCAGATATATATGGCTGGGGAGCCCAAGACTTTTACACAACACGGTAGCAATTTTATGTATTGCACCGTACTGCTGCCACAAAAACAGATTTCAAGACATAAGTGAGCAATGATAATCCTGATTCTGATCTGGGTTTCTATCGTGGACTGAGAGTGGGAAGAAGGCAGGGAGAGGGGAATCATGGTTGGGAAAAGGGGAAGGGAGAGGGGAGGGAGCGGGAAACACCAGAGGGATATTCTGTAATGATCAATAAGCCAATTGTTTGGAATCAAATGACCTTGCCTGGTGTCTCAGGGCTGGGTGTGTCTGCACCCACCCCTGTCCCACACAGCTCCCCACCCTCACCATCCCCAACATCCTTTGTTCCCACCAGATTTACAAACTCGCTCTCCGCCCCACGTTGACAAATACAGTACTGTGCAAAAAAAAGCCTTAAACACCTTAGCTGTGGCGCAAGACCTTTTGCACGCTATCATATATACTTTATTGCTTTTAATATGTATTGCAATGCGCTGCTGCCACAAATCAACAAACTTCTCGACATACGCCAGTGACATAAACTGGACTCTGATTTTCCAGCATAACCCTAGATCTGAAATTCCTCACCCCAGAATCACTTTAGCAAATCTTTCCAGCACCTTCACAAAGTTCACAGTACACTTATTATCAATCTAAATAGTACCTCAAGATTCATCTTCTTGCAGACACAAAGAAACACCACAGAAGCTTTTCAAAGAAAGCCCCCACACAACAAAGCCATCAAACATGCAAAAATTAAAAGAACAAATCACACACATAACCAAAAGTGAACAAATAACAGCAACGGCAGAGTCCCCAGAAGTGACTCGACTGCCATGAGCCATTGAGGTGAGCGAAGACAGCCCAGGGGCTGATGGCTACAGGCCACAGCCACCGAGTTTCCCATTTCTGTGCTGTGTCAACGGCAATTGAACCGTGCAGTGTGGGGCCCAAGACTCCCGGACCTTCCACCACAAACTGTCCTTCCAAAAGTCAGAGAACTAGAGTTGGACACAACAGGAAGACTCGGATTTATTAAGGCTCAGAATAACTCTGTTTCTGACTCTGCTCCAGATAATTATACCCCAGGATATCTTTTGTTGTTTTAAAAAGTTTGCTTCTGATGTGCCAGATTCACAGGGAGCCAGATTTCAAGAATGCTTATCACAAAACTTGAGTGGCTTTATTCCCAGAGCCCCATCAAGACAACCAGCTAGACAATTATTGCCGTTCCCTGAAACTGCACAGAGGCTTTCAACAAACCCTCGAGCCGTTAAACAGATTATAGAGGCCACGCGTTTTAAATTAATGCTGGCTGGATCACTGAAGGAAGTTAAGCAACACACGAGAGCTTTCCGGGAAGGGAGTAACTGGCAAACTCCTATGGGGGATTAGTCACGCCTACAAAGAAATAGCTTGCTTGTTCAGATTTACTTCAAACACGAAGGGATACAAAGACTTGTCGATGCATACCAGGGACTACACTCACTGGCCATCTCATTGGGTACAGGAGTTTACCTGAAAAAAGGTGCCTACTAAGTACATGCTCGTGGTCATCAGCCCCACCCACATCAAAGATGCTCTACTGCACACCACTGTTGTAACGTGTGGTTACTCGAGTTGCCGTCAGCTTGAACCAGTCTGGCCATTCCCATCGGACCTCTCTCATTAACAAGGCATTTTCTCCCACAGAACTGCCGCTCGCAAGGTGCTTTTTTTTTTTGTTTTTCACACCACTCTCTAGAAACTGTTGTGTGTGAAAATCCCAGGAGATCAGCAGTTTCTGAGATACTCAAACCACCCCATCTGGCACCAACAATCATTCCACGGTCAAAGTCACTTAGATCACATTTCTTCCCCATTCTGATGTTTGGTCTGAGCAACAACTGAACCTTTTGGCCATGTCTGCGTGCTTTTATGCATTGAGTTGCTGCCGCGTGATTGGCAAATTAAATACCTGCAATAATGAACAGGTGTAACTCAAAGTGCTGCGGTATTTGGAATGAGAACTGAAGAAACAACCGGTAAAATATTTTTTTTTAGATAAGGATTCAAATTGGATAGAAGCAAGGCGCTACATTTCTTGCAACACACAAAATGCTGGAGGAACTCAGCAGGCCAGGCAGCAACCATGGAAACTATCAACGTTTTGGGCCGAGACCCTTCATTAGGACTGGAAGAAAGCCAAGAAGTCAGACAAAGAAGGTGGGGGGGGGGAGGAAAGTACAAGATGGTAGGTAATAGGTGAAACCGGGAGGAAGGAGAGGATGAAGAAAAGAGCTGGGAGGTTGATTGGTGAAAGAGATAAAGGTCCAGAAAAGGGAGAATCTGACAGGAGAGGACAGAAGGCCTGGGAAGGAAGAGGGAGGAGCACCAGAGGGAGGTGATAGTGAGGAGGGAAACGGAACGGGGAAAGGTGAAGGAGAGGGGCAAAAGGCAATTACGAGAAGTTCAAGAAATTGATGTTCACGTCACCAAGTTGGAGGCTACCCAGACAGAATACAAGTGGTTGCTCCTCCACCCTGAGTATGGCCTGATCGTGACAGCAGAGGAGGCCGTGGGATATGTCAGAATGGGAATGGGAAGTAGAACTGAAATGGGTGCCACTGGGTGGGAGATCCCACATTTTCTGGGAGAAGGAGAGTAGGTGCTGGGCGAAGCGGTCTCCCAATCTACAATGGGTCTCACTGATATACAGGAGGCCACAGCGGCGGCAGCAGATACCCCAGCAGATTCACAGGTGAGGTGTCACCTCACCTGGAAGGACTGTTTTGGGGCCCTATATGGAGGTGTAGGGGCAGGTGTGGCACTTGTTCTGCTTGCAGGAAGAGGAGGGAAATAAATCTCTTTTCAGATTTATCCATCACGTACAGTGACATGAATACACTGAAACCTACAGTCGGTGAAAAAAATCTCAGGCACAGATACATTGCTAGGGTACCCAAGACTTTTGCACAGTACTGTAGTAATTTTATGTGTTGTACTGTACAGCTGCCACAAAAAAAATAAATTTCATGACGTGTGTGAGTGATGATAAACCTGATTCTGATCTGGGTCTCTATTGTGGACTGAGAGTGGGAAGGGGGCAGGGAGAGGGGAATCATGGTTGGGAAAAGGGGAAGGGAGAGGGGAGGGAGCGGGAAGCACCAGAGAGACATTCTGTAATGATCAATAAACCAATTGTTTGGAATCAAATGGCCTTGCCTGGTGTCTCAGAGCTGGGTGTGTCTGCACCCACACCAACCCCCACATCTGGCACTCCTTCTCTGCCCCCTGTCCCACATTCCTCTCTCACCATTCCCCTAACTATATACATGAGCACAAGACTTTTGCGCAGTACTGCGCAGTGAAATGTGTTCTTTGCGTTAACTACCAACACACCCAAGGACGTGCTGGGGGCAGCCCGCCAGTTTGGCCACATTTTCCGGTATCACAAAATAGCATCTCCACAGATCAGCACACGCAGCAAAACAAGCCCCTTTCTCATTCCTGCCACCCACCCAGACCGGCCTCCTAGCTCAGGGCAGGACAGACTTGTGTCAAACATGGGAACCGTGACTGTCCCAACCACTTACTTTCATCCCATACAGCCGCCCGCCCAGCTTTACTGAGGGACTGGTTAAATTTCAAAGCAAGGTCATATATGCCACCATATACACTTTCTTGCAGGCATTCACAGTAAATCTGAGAAGCAATGGAACCAATGAAAGACCACACCAGCAGGGCGGACAAACAACCGTATAAATACAAAAATAATAATCACTGGTGTACATCATGAAATTTGTTGTTATGAGGCAGCAGTATATTGCAAGGCATAATGATATAAACAATAAATTACAGTAAATATATTTTTTAAAGTTAAATTAAATAAGTAGAGTAAAAAGAGAAAAAGCAGTGGGGTAGTGTTCATGGGTTCAATGTTCATTCAGAAATCTGGTGACAGAGGGGAAGAAGCTGTTCCTGAATCATTGAGTGTGTGTCTTCAGGCTCCTGTACCTCCTCCCTAATGGTAGCAATGAGAAGAGGGCATGTCCCGGGTGACAGGGGTCCTTAATGATGGATGCCACCTTTCTGAGACACCGCTCCTTGAAGATGTCCTAATGTGCTAATAAATATCGAGAACATGAGATGAAGAGCTCTTGGAACCAAATCCATAGATTGTGGGAACAGGTGGGGCAAGTGAAGTTGAGTGAAGTTATCCCCTCTGGTTCAGGAGCCTGATGGTTGAGGGTAATAACTGTTCCTGAACCTGGTGGTGTGGGACCTGAGGCTCCTGTACCTCCTTCCCAATGGAATCAGTTCAGAGTTGAGGTTATCCTCACTGGTTCAGGAGCCTGATGGTTGAGGGGTAATAACTGTTCCTGAACCTGGTGGTGTGGGACCTGAGGCTCCTGTACCTCTTTCCCAATGTAATCAGTTCAGAGTTGAGGTTATCCTCACTGGTTCAGGAGCCTGATGGTTGAGGGGTAATAACTGTTCCTGAACCTGGTGGTGTGAGACCTGAGGCTCCTGTACCCCCTTCCTGATGGCAACCGTGAGAAGAGAGCATGTCACACATAACACATAAACGACAGAAAAATCTCAGAAATGTACACTGGGGGAAGGAAGAGGAGGGGTATGCCTGGAGGCAAGAAGAAAAGGAGTGTAAGGGAAATCACGTGGATCCCAAAGGACAGGAACAGAGCAGTTGGGCTGAACAGCCTTACTCTATACTGTACAATCGACGCAAAACCAAACTTCACAGACACAAACTCTGACTGAAGAGACACAGACTCAAGTCAAACACATGACTCTAGAGGTCATGGGATAAGGGTGGAAGGTGAAATGTTTAAGGGGAACATGAGGGGGAACGTCTTCATTCTGAGAGTGTGGAACGAACTGCCAGCGCAAGTGGCGGATGCGAGCTCGATGTCAACGTTTAAGAGAAGCTTGGAAGTTTGGATAGGTACGCGGATGGGAGGGGTGTGATCTGGCACAGACTAGATGGCCAAATTGCCAATTTCTGTACAGCTGTGTTCTATGACCATGACAAACAGCTGCTAACGCAGAAACTTTTCTCAATAGGTGATAACATTGTTCAAATATTTATGAGTAACAGGCTTAGGCATGTTCGACTGCTACACCTGGTTAAGCAAGTTTTACAGTTACAGCCGCCTGCTCTTGAGGTGAAATCGCTGAAAGAACAGAACAGGTACCACCACCCCAGGGCTTTCGAGCCTGCTCCACTCCGTTTCTGCCCTAGTTTCTGCCGGTTTTTTCTCAGGCCTCCCTATCCACAATGTCCATATCATTCATGAATTTAGACAGTGTCAGGGGCTGAAAGGATGAAGGGGGGATCTCATTGAAACCTTTCAAATGTTGAAAGGCCGTGACAGAGTAGATGTGGAAAGGATGTTTCCCATGGTGGGGGAGACCAAGACAAGGGGGCATAGCCTCCTTTCCAGTCCTGATGAAGGGTCTCAGTACAAAACGTCATCCCCCTTCCTTTCCGGTCCTAACAAAAGTTCTTGGCTTAGAATGTCACCCCCACCCCCCACACCTTCCTTTCCAGTCCTGATGAAGGACTTCGGCCTGAAATGTCAACTGTTTATTCATTCCACAGATGTGGCCTGCCCTGCCGAGTTCCTCCAATATCTTTGGCGTGCAGCTCAAGATGGGGGTAGAGAAATGACAACTGGAGTTGAACCTGAGGAAGGGCACATCAAATTCCTCCTCACCTTAGCCTTGTGGTCCACTCACCATCCCAAGAGGCTGCTTTCTCTACGCCTCAAACCAAACCCCACCAGAGGAGAACATCCTTTTTCTGCGTACCCTCCGAGCTTTGTCTTTCTGGACAGGAGAAACACCCAGCTCACTCAAACTTTATTCTGGCTAAAGAAATTTCTCCGCATCTCTGTTTTAAACACCCCTCTATCCCAGGCCGGCCCAGCAAACCCCAACAAACCGATTTAACCCTAACCTAATCACAGGACTCATCAGCCTACTAACCGGCACACCTTTGGATTGTGGGAAGAAACCGGAGGAAACCCACACATTCCACGGAGACTCCTTACAGAACAGCGCCAGAAATGAACTCTGGAACTACGTTCTGCTACCACGGCACCCAACTTGGGTTACACGTACGGAGAGTTGAATGCAGAGGAATGAAAGACGCTGCCAAGAGTGATGGATGCGGACACAGCTAAGTACATCCCTCTCCATCCCTGGTAGAACCCACCCGTGGCGCTACCCCAGGTCGGCAACATCCGTCGCGCACCCAGGTGGCACGGCGGCCTGGCCATTAGAGACAACACTATTACTGTGCCTGTGATGCAAGTTCAACTCCCCCGACTGCCTGCAAGGATTCCCGAATCGTTGAGTCTGTGTCTTCCGGTTCCTCCTTGATGGTAGCAATGAGAAGAGGGCACGTTCTGGGTGAGGGATGCTGCCTTCTTGAGGCATCGACTTCTGAAGATGTCCTGGATGGAGCTGGTTGAGTTGCAACTTTGCCTTCCTGTGCAACGGCCCCTCCATACCCGACAGTGATACAAACAGTTAGAATGCCGAAGAAATTTGCCAGTGTCTCTGGTGACATAGTAACTCTCCTCAAACTCCGAAAGAAATATAACCGTCATGCCTTCTTCAAAATTGCACCAATACGTTGGGCCGAGGTAGATCATCAGGGATGCTGACACCCAGGAACATCACTCTTATAAAAATTATGTTTCATTTCTGCTTTCCTTGTGAATGCTCCTATCTGATGCCAAGTGTCTGCCAATCTGCTGCAAGTTTTCCATTGCACCCGGGCACAGGATTACTTGACCGCCTGGTAATAAACTCAACTATTACAAGTTCCGGTCCCAAATATGAAAGATAATCAAAAGCTTGATACAAGAGATTGGCCCCAAGGAGCGAGCGAGGGAAGTGGATGGAAATGTCATTTCTGGGTTTCAGCAGGTGTCACGGAAATTCAAATACCCAAAAGTAATAATCAGAATCTTTGAAGAAATGTAGAACTCAGAGATTAATGTGATAAAGAGCAAGGAGGCCATTTGATTAAGCTGGGCTCAAGATCCAAGATTGTTTAATGTCATTTCCAGTACCCAAGTATAAAGGAGAATGAGATAGTAATTTCTCCGGATCGGATGCAGCACAAAAAAAAAGACACACGGGGTTCCTGAAAGGGATACACTCAGACACCCGGTACCGCTGGAATCGCCGAGACACAGTGTGAACTCGTGCATCTGCTGGGATCCTTAATCTCACAGTACAAGAGAAAACCTACAGAGGCTGGAAATGCCAGCAACACACACAGCGCGCTGCTGGAGCTCAGCAGGCCGGGGGCATCTGTGGAAAAGAGTACAGTCGACGTTTTGGCCCAAGACCCTTTGGCAGGACTGGAGAAACAAAAAGATGAGGAGTCAGAGTTAGAAGGTGAGGGGAGGGAGGGAGAAACACAAGGTGAAAGGTGAAACTAGGAGGGGGAGGGGCAAAGTAAAGAGCCGGGAATTTGATTGGGGAAAGGGATACCGGGCTGGAGAAGGGGGAATTAATAGAAGAGGACAGAAGGCCACGGAAGAAGGCAAAAATGAGGGAGGAGCACCAGAGGGAGGCGATGGGCAGGCAAGGAGATAAAATGAGAGAGGGAAAAGGGGATGGGAAATGGTGAAGGGGGGGGCTATTACTGGTAGATCAAGAAATCGATGGTCATACCATCAGGTTGGAGGCTACCCAGATGGAATACAAGGTGTTGTTCCTCCAACCTGAGTGTGGCCTCATCACGGCAGTGGAGGCCACGGACTAACATGTCAGAACGGGAAGCGGAATTAAAATGGGTGGCCACTGGGAGATCCTGCTTTCTCTGGCGGAGCATAGGTGCTTGGCGAAGCAGTCTCCAAATACATCAGGTCTCACCAATGTACAGGAGGGCACACTGGGAGCACCGGATTCAGTAGATGACCCCAACAGACTCACAGGTGAAGTGTCGCCTCACCTGGAAGGGCCCTGAATGGTAGTGAGGGAGGAGGTGTAGGGGCAGGTGTAGCACTTGTTCCATCTGCAAGGATAAGTGCCAGGAGGGAGATCAGTGGGGAGGGAGGAATGGACAAGGGATCGATCCCTGCGAAAAGCAGCAAGTTGTGGGAGGGGGGAAGATGTGCTTGGTGGTGGGATCCCATTGGAGATGGCATAAGTAATGGAGAATTATGCGCTAGGTGCAAGGGCTACTGGTGTGGTAGGTGAGGACAAGCGGATCCTTATTCCTGATGGGGTGAGGGCAGACGTGCATGAAATGGAAGCGATGCGGTTGAGGGCAGCACTGATGGTGGATGAAGAGAAGAAGGAGGGCAGATACCCTGATCAGACAGTCTTACTCACAAAGATCTTCATGCCCAGCATCTCAATCTCCAGCCCATTTCCCGTCCAGTCCCAGAATATCAAAATGGAGTTCAATTCTCTGTGATTTTTGTCAACAATTACATACATGGAAACCACAATAAAGCAATCTGAGATTCAAAACTGAAGCTGATTTAATGTCACTTCCTGTACACAAGTGTAAAGGAGAACAATATAATTGTTACTCCAAGGAACAAAACAATTAAAAAGACACACAAAAAATATATATACACACATAAAGTTTTCTAGGCACAGGAGTGTCTGCACATAAGGTGACTCTGACAGGAAATGATGATAAAGTAGTGGTGTTTGGGGGTCTGGAGGGGTGGGTTAGTGGGTGGAGGCATTAATCAGCCTTACTGCTTGGGGAAAGTAACTGTTTTTGCTATCAAGAAGGATATCAAGAATTGTATCAAGAAGGATACAATTTGAAATTGAAGGCTTTCATAAAGTTGTAAGGTTTACCACAGAGAAAGTGCCATTTGGCCCATCAATTCCCAGATGGCTGAGAAAATGCTATCCCATCTGATGGTCCACTGGGGACATATCTCATCAAGGACCAAACAGGTACTTTAAATTCAAGGGCAGAGATGGTTTCTACCACCAACACAAGCAGTGAGTGCCACACCTAACCACTATTTACCCATTTAGGAATCGGCCCTTCCGCTCCTCCATGCTGTGCTGTCCCAGCAACTTCTGATTTAACCCTAACCGATCAATAAGTTTCATGACCTTGGCCTCAATATCTCCTTGTGCAACTGGATCCTTGACTTCCTCACTTGCAGACCCCAGTCAGTTTGGAATGGCAACAACATCTCCTCCACAATCTCCATCAGTACAGGTGCCCCACAGGGCTGTGTGCTCAGCCCCCTGCTCAACTCGTTTTACACCTACGACTGTGAGGCTAATCACAGCTCCAAAGCCATGTTCAAGTTTGCTGACGACACCACTGTCATTGTCCGAATCAAAGGTGGTGATGAATCAGCCTACAGGGGGGCGGTTGAAAATCTGCCTGAGTGGTATCACAACAACAATCTCTCACTCAATGTCAGCAAGACCAAGGAGCTGACTGTTGACTTCAGGAGGAGGTCCACGAGCCAGTACTCAAGAGGATCAGAGGTGGAGAGGGTCAGCAACTTTCAACTCCTTGCTGTTATCATTTCACAGGAGCTGACTTGTGCAATTACGAAGAAAGCACTGCAGCACCTCTACTTCCCGAGCAGTTTGCAGAGATTTGGCATCACGTATAAAACTTTGACAAACTTCTATAAATGTGTGATGGAGCGTCTATCGACTGGCTGCATCACAGCCTGGTAAGGAAACACAGCCCTTGAATGGAAAATCCTACAAAAGTAGTGGATACGACCCAGTCCATCACAGGTAAAGCCCTCCCCACCATTGAGCACGTCTACATGAAACGCTGTCACAGGAAAGCAGCATCCATCATCAGGGACCCCCACCACCCAGGACATGTTTCTTCTCACTGCTCCCAGGAGGAAGGAGGTACAGGAGCCTCAGGTCCCACACCACCAGGTTCAGGAACAGTTATTACCCTCAACCATCAGGCTCCTGAACCAGTGAGGATAACCTCAACGCTGAACTGATTTCATCGGGAAGGAGATACAGGAGCCTCAGGTCCCACACCACCAGATTCAGGAACAGTTATTACCCCTCAACCATCAGGCTCCTGAACCAGTGAGGATAACCTCAACTCTGAACTGATTTCATCGGGAAGGAGGTACAGGAGCCTCAGGTCCCACACCACCAGGTTCAGGAACAGTTATTACCCTCAACCATCAGGCTCCTGAACCAGTGAGGTAACTTCAATTGCCCCATCATTGAAACGATCCCACAACCTACGGATTCACTTTCAACGGCTGCTAATCTCATGTTCTCGATATTTACTGTTTATTTATTTATTACTACTTCTTTTCTTTTGTATTTGCAGTTTGTTGTCTGCCCCGCAGGGTGCGGTCTTTCATTGATTCTGTTATGGTCACTGGTCATTGATGATGCCCTCAAGAAAATGAATCTCAGGCTTGTATTTGGTGACATATATGTACTTTGATAATAAGTTTACTTTGAACTTTTAAACATTATAATAGTATCCACTTCCTCTGGCAGTTCATTCATATACCTACCAGCCTCCGCATAAAAAAATTACTTTTACTCTCAAGTGTCCGATGCTATGACAGCTCGGGATGATGAAGTTCTCAGTTCAACCCCAGCGTCCACTATAAGGAGTCGCAGTATGACCCGGGTTCAATTCCCGCCACTGCCTGCAAGGAATGGGTACATCCTCCCCATGGGTTCCCACCAGGAGTTCCAGTGTCCTCCCACAGTCCAAAGACGTACAGTTGCTTGGTCAATGGGTCACTGTAAATTGTCCTGTGATTAGGCTGGGGTTAAATGGGTGGGATGCTGGGCAGCACGGCCCAAAAGGCCTGGCCCTCCCCTCGCTCTATCTCTAAATAAACAAATAAAAATTCGCTCCATCATTTCCAGCCTGTGAGATGATTTCGGAACATCTGCCCAATTTTATCAACCTCTCTCAGGTGCAACTTCAGGCTCCATCACCCCAGAGGACCCAACCCAAGTTTGTGCAGCCTCTCCCCCACCAAACGCTTCCGGCCAACGGAGGGGGGGAAACAATGACTGGGGGGATGGGGGTGATTGGAGGACCAGGCTTACCTTTCAGGAGGGGCAGAGGGGTGAGCTCCACCTGACTGCTCTGATACCGGAACTGGGAGGACCCGTGTGATCTCCTCTGCCGCGCTCGCCGCACTGACTTGCGGCTGAAACCATCCACCTTCTCGGCCGCCGTCACCGGTGAGGTCACTTTGGGCTCCATGGCACGCAGGCAAGCTGGGGGGTGGGGGTGGGCCAGAGGAAGGCTGCTCGCTGCCCGGGGGAGCTGGGCGGGGAACAAAACACTCGGACTGTCCACTCACTCACCAACCGAGCCCATCTCTGGGTCAACAGAATGGAAACAGCAGGGGTGGGGGAGAAGGGAGGGAGCGTTTCCCAACACTGGCCTCACAGGATCTCCAACTCCTCCAGCCCCCCTGGCAATCTCCTGCCCTGATGTCACCGAGAGGAAAACCAGAGCGATCACAGGATTCCAGGGAATATTTCAAGTTCAGTCCTCATCCCAGAAACGTTCTGAACCACAGGAGCTGGTTGACCCCCCTCCACAACTGGGGTTTTGGGAATGTTGCTGCCGGGATTCTCCAACTGAGCCTGTTGATCCCACTGCCGGGATTTGCCGACACAATCTTCAATTTCCCTGGGCTTTGCTGCTGTTTCTGAAACACTCCAGTACAGGCCGGTGTCAGACCTTTGCTCCAATCCTCGACACACTCTTACGCAGGCAGCTACCCACCTTCAATTACTCTGTTTGGTACAAGCCTGCCAGAGGTTTCCAGAGACTTAGAAGGGCCAATGCTATTCCCTGGTAGGGCCGATCCTCACAATCAGCTCCAGAATTAGGAAGAACAATTTAGCAGCTGAGGGGAGATTTAGAAAAACCTTTCCCAGACCTAGCTGGGATAAATTTCACACGTCCTAGTTTTCTGGCAGGGTTTAGCTGGGAACCCTTTAGCACAAGGTTCCAGGTATATTCACTGGGATTAGCACAATGCACCCAGTTCTGTTGCTGAAATTGGTTCGGTATTCCCAGATCTCTGGCTGGGATTAACAAAGTATTCCCAGATTTTCTGGCTGGGATTAGTTTGATATTTCCAAAGTGGGATGATCTTGGTATTCCAAGATTCTGAATTGGGATTAGCTCAGTATTCCCAGATTCCCTGGCTGGGTTTAGTTCAGTATTCCCAGATTTCCTCGATGGGTTTAGATCGGTATTCCCAGATCCTTGGATGGGATTATCTCGTTACTCCCAGATTTCCTCGATGGGATGAGTTCAATATTCCCAGATTCCCTGCCTGGATTTATCTCTGCTCTCCCGTTGGCGGGGGGGAATTAGCTCCGGACGGTGCCCGTTTACCATCAGGCTGCCACTCCAGGTCAGGCGGACGGGTCTCCTCCCATCTCCCTGGCGCTGCGGCTGGGACGAGGCCGGCACACTCCCGCAGGTAGGCGAGGCCGCTGCTCCGGGCTCCGTCTCTCGGGCAGCCCGGGGGTCGCGCTCGGGGGCCGGCCTGGATCCGTCGCTTGGGCCGCGGCCCCGATATTGCACTGCAGCCGCGCGCTGACACAATGTAACCTCTCCCCGCCCACGACACGTGACTCCCCAACCCCCTCCCCATTGGCCCGTTATATCCGACACTTGCATCATCAGCTTCGCATTACATCACCACCGCCGCTGTTGCGCAGACGTAAATGCGCCTAGCCTTTTGGGAGTTGTAGTCTACCATTTAAAAAAAAATTTGCCCTTGTCCGCAGTCGCAATGTATCTCATGTCCTGCCGGTCCAGCCCTTTGACCCTCATATTGAAAGAAGCTTACCGGCCCCACTATTTCCTTCCCCTGCCTAGGACCTATCTGGGGTACAGGGAAATAGACAGCAGCATCTGGCATTTTAAACAAAAATATCTTCCATTTGGGTGCCTAGGACATACCTGGGATGCAGGGAAATAGACATCAGCATCTGGCATTTTAAACAAAAAATTTATCTTCCATTTGGGTGGCAGGGTCTCTACCAAAGGAGGTGTAAGGTGCTTCCTCACCCCGCAGGCCTGCACGTCACCCTTGGGCAAGGTGTGAAATGTACTTACCCTGCCACGATCAGGGTGACGTGAAGTCGTGCCTGGGGTCAGGTGGTGGGCGGTCGTATGAGCAGCCGGTGCAGATCACAAGTCCTGGTTATGTGACCACTGACACCAGGCAGACAATCTCTGACGAGTATTGATCATGGCTGGGGTCACCCGTCTTGTAAAGATACTTCCCAGAAGAAGGCAATGGCAAACCACTTCTGTAAGAAGATTTGCCATGAACAATCAAGCTGCTGTGCAGGTTGACAGTGTTGCTAAGAAGCTGCATGGTGTGTCAACCTTCATCAACCATGGGATTGAGTTCAAGAGCTGAATAGGACCCTGGTCAGACCCCATTTGAAGTACTGTGCTCAGTTCTGGTCACCTTGCTACAGGAAAGATGTGGATACTATAGAGAGAGTGCAGAGGAGATTTACAAGGATGTTTTAAAATGCAAACAACAGGAATTCTGCAGATGCTTTACAAGGATATTGCCTGGATTGGAGGGTGTGCCTTATGAGAAGAGGTTGAGTGAACTTGGCCTTTTCTGCTTGGAGCGATGATGACAGATGTATAAGATGATGAGAGGCAGTGATCGTGTGGATAGTCAGAGGCTTTTTCCCAGGGCTGAAATGGCAAAAACAAGGGGGCATAGTTTTAAGGTGCTTGGAAGTAGGTACAAGGGGGATGTCAGAGATAAGTTTTTCACACAGAGAGTGGTGAGTGCGTGGAATGCACTGCCAGTGACGGTGGTAGAGGTGGATACAATAGGGTCTGTTAAGAGACCCTTAGATAGATACATGGTGCTTAGAAAAGTAACGGGCTATGCAGTAGGGAAATTCGCAGCAGTCTCTAGAGTAGGTTACATGGTCGGCACATCATTGTGGGCCGAAGGGCCTGTAATGTGCTGTAAGGTTTCTATGTTCTATAATCCATGATCATGGATAAACCATGATTGCCTATGTACTATGGCATGCCACAAAATGAACGAACAATCTTCCACTTAAGAAGATTGTTCGTTCATTGTTCGTTCACACTGGAGAAGCCCAAGACAATTTGAAGCCACGGTGGAACTACAAAGGTTAGCCGAGGAGTTAATGAAAGAAATGCTGCCATCAGTTTGACAAAAGGCAAAGCTAATCGTCAGGGAAAAGATGATCCTGGGGACTCACGGGGACAATTACTGCCGCCATCACGACCGTGCTAAATACACACTCAAGGTGGCGAGTGTGGCCTCTTCTGAAAGAATTTGAGCCTCTCCCCTGGTACTGCCCTGGGAGCATCTTCGTGCATGAGAGGGGCCATCTTCACCTCGAACACGAGAGCTGCTTCGGGATAGCCAGCACAGAGTCTGAGAAATCATGCCTCCCAAATTTCATTCAGTTCTTTAAAGTACAGAACTGTGCAAAAGTCTTTGGCACCCCAGCTATACAATACCATGCAAAAACCTCGGGCACATAGGGGCTGAAGACTTTTGCACAGTACTGTCGTAATTTTATGTATTGCGCAGTACTGCTGCTGCTGCGAAATATAAACAAATTTCATGCCATGTGTGAGCGATGATAAACCTGATTCTGACGTGGGTCTCTATTGTGGACTGAGAGTGGGAAGGGGGCAGGGAGAGGGGAATCATGGTTGGGAAAAGGGGAAGGGAGAAGGGAGGGAGCAGGAAGCACCAGGGAGACATTCTGTAATGATCAATAAACCAATTGTTTGGAATCAAATGGCCTTCCCTGGTGTCTCAGGGCTGGGTGTGTCTGTACCCACCCCTGACACTCCTTCTCTGCCACCTGTCCCACACCCCTCCCACGGTGCCCCACCCTCACCATTCCCAGCATCCTTTACTCCCGCCAGATTTACAATCTGGCTCTCCGCTCCATGTCGACAAATACGGTACTGTGTGAAACTCTCAGGCACCATAGCTGTGTATACATGCCTAGGAATTTTCCACAGTGCGGTAGCTTACTGTGAGTGTGGATGAGGGCAGAATAGTACATATTGCCTGCATAGATTTCTTCAGCAAAGCCTTTGACAACGTTCCTCAGAGAAGGCAAGTCCAGAAGGTTTGATTACGTTAGCTAATCAATTGGACACGAAATTTGGTTTGTGTTAGCATTCACAGTGTGTTATGGAGGTCTGGCTTTCAGACTGGGGGCTGTGTCTGGTGGCCTACTGCAGACCAACTGCAGACAGACTGTGTCTGGTGACGTGCTGCACGAATCAGTGTGCTGTGTCTGCTCTTGCTTCTCGTTGGATTGCCTCCGATGTCCAGGGTCACAAGAGGCTGAGCCACAACAATCACAGACCTAATACCCTCCACCATCACATTCATCTTCAAGGGGAGGGGCATCCATCATTAAAGATCATCACCAACCAATACCCGTCCTCTTCACATTACTACTGTGACGAGCCAGGACCTGTCCCCTTCACATTACTGCCGTGACCAACCAGGCCCTATCCTCTTCACATTACTACCTCACCAACCAGGACCTGTCCCCTTCACATTACTACCTCACCAACCAGGACCTGTCCCCTTCACATTACTGCCGTGACCAACCAGGACCTGTCCTCTTCACATTACTACCTCACCAACCAGGACCTGTCCCCTTCACATTACTGCCGTGACCAACCAGGCCCTATCCTCTTCACATTACTACCTCACCAACCAGGACCTGTCCCCTTCACATTACTACCTCACCAACCAGGACCTGTCCTCTTCACATTACTGCCGTGACCAACCAGGACCTGTCCCCTTCACATTACTACCTCACCAACCAGGACCTGTCCCCTTCACATTACTACCTCACCAACCAGGACCTGTCTCCTTCACATTACTACCACCTCACCAACCAGGACCTGTCCCCCTTCACATTACTACCTCACCAACCAGGACCTGTTCCCTTCACATTACTACCTCACCAACCAGGACCTGTCCCCTTCACATTACTACCTCACCAACCAGGACCTGTTCCCTTCACATTACTACCTCACCAACCAGGACCTGTCCCCTTCAGATTACTACCTCACCAACCAGGACCTGTCCTCTTCACATCACTACCGTGACCAACCAGGACCTGTCCCCTTCACATTACTACCTGTTACGTACCCCGTAACTGGGTTGCCAAACCAGCAGAAATGGATCACTCAGTTGGAGTCTGGAGTACTAGAACTAAGAAAGTTTTATTAAAGAAACAAGCAACACAGTAATCGAAAGGATAATAAATGCAACAGTTCAGCGATGATAAACACACATGTGCACAGAATTAAGATAACAGCATCAATCAAGCTCTATCGTTGTCTAGGGGTAAATGACCAAATTTCAAAATGACTCAAAGTTCAGTCCAGTTTAGTAGCTCAGTTCGCAGTAATCGTTGCCATGGCGAAGGACAACGTGGGGGAAGAGAGAGATAGAACAGGAACAACTGATCATTCAGAACACTGCTTCACTCACAGACCGGCGAGATTGCTCACAAGCAACTTTTCGGGCGGGTCCTTGGTGATGTCACCTGAGGTCACCGACTGTGACCCCTCCTCCAGATGCGGTCGATCCTCTGCAGTGAATCCGGCACCCAGGCAAGGGCGGACACACACCGGGTTCCCGCTGATCGTACCTTTCCACCCTGGCCGTTGTCTGGTACTTCTCACCCACTCGTGAGAGGCGCACCGCTTCCAGGGTCTCGTTACCTCGGGTGGCGTGTGTGTGTCCTGCCTTAGCGAACCTGTCCCTTTTTATCCCCCTGCTGGGGTATCGCCTGTCCATCACTTCAAACAGTTCAGGGTTCAAAGGGGGAGCCGCTCCAGACAGCTCTCTCTCCCACGTCCCTTCATTACACATCTCCAGACGCTGCTCCATTGTTCCTTATCTCTCCTTCCCCTGAGGGCAGGTGGCAGACCAACTGCTGATGTCACTGATGCTAACCCAGGCCAGCAAACATCTTAATTTTATGTGTATTCTCGTAACATACCTCACCAACCAGGACCTGTCCCCTTCACATTACTACCTCACCAACCAGGACCTGTCCTCTTCACATTACTACCTCACCAACCAGGACCTGTCCTCCTTCACATTACTACCTCACCAACCAGGACCTGTTCCTTTCACATTACTACCTCACCAACCAGGACCTGTCCCCTTCACATTACTACTGTCACCAAATAGGACATGTCCTCTTCATATTACTACCTCACCAACCAGGACCTATCCTCTTCACATTACTACCTCACCAACCAGGACCTGTCCTCCTTCACATTACTACCTCACCAACCAGGACCTGTCCCTTTCACACTACTACTGTCACCAACCAGGACCTGTCCCCTTCCCATGACTAACTCACCAACCAGGATCTTTCCCCTTCACATTACTACCTCACCAACCAGGACCTGTCCTCTTCACATCACTACCGTGACCAACCAGGACCTGTCCTCTTCACATTACTACCTCACCAACCAGGTCCTGACCCTTCACATTACTACCTCACCAACCAGGACCTTTCCCCTTCACATTACTACCTCACCAACCAGGACCTGTCCTCTTCACATCACTACCGTGACCAACCAAGACCTGTCCTCTTCACATTACTACCTCACCAACCAGGACCTGACCCTTCACATTACTACCTCACCAACCAGGACCTGTCCCCTTCACATTACTACCTCACCAATCAGGACCTGTCCCCTTCACATAACTACCTCACCAACCAGGACCTGTCCTCTTCACATTACTACCTCACCAACCAGGACCTGTCCCCTTCACATTACTACCTCACCAACCAGGACCTGTCCCCTTCACATTACTACCTCACCAACCAGGACCTGTCCCCTTCACATTACTACCTCACCAACCAGGACCTGTCCCCTTCACATTACTACCTCACCAACCAGGACCTGTCCCCTTCACATCACTACCTCACCAACCAGGACCTGTCCCCTTCACATTACTACCTCAACAACCAGGACCTGTCCCCTTCACATCACTGCCTCACCAACCAGGACCTGTCCCCTTCACATTACTACCTCACCAACCAGGACCTGACCCTTCACATTACTACCTCACCAACCAGGACCTGTCCCCTTCACATTACTGCCTCACCAACCAGGACCTGTCCCCTTCACATTACTACCTCACCAACCAGGGCCTGTCCCCTTCACATTACTGCCTCACCAACCAGGACCTGTCCCCTTCACATTACTACCTCACCAACCAGGACCTGTCCCCTTCACATTACTGCCTCACCAACCAGGACCTGTCCCCTTCACATTACTACCTCACCAACCAGGACCTGTCCCCTTCACATTACTACCTCACCAACCAGGACCTGTCCCCTTCACATTACTGCCTCACCAACCAGGACCTGTCCCCTTCACATTACTACCTCACCAACCAGGACCTGACCCTTCACATTACTACCTCACCAACCAGGACCTGTCCCCTTCACATTACTACCTCACCAACCAGGACCTGTCCCCTTCACATTAGGTCCTCACCAACCAGGACCTGACCCTTCACATTACTACCGTGACCGAGCAGGACCTGTCATGTTCACATTTCTAACATGACCAACTAGGAGCTGTCATGTTCACTTTACTACAGTGACCTACCAGGACCTGACGTGTTCACATTACTGCCGTGACCAACCAGGACCTGCCGTGTTCACATTACTGCCGTGACCAACCAGGACCTGCCGTGTTCACGTTACTGCCGTGACCAACCAGGACCTGCCGTGTTCACGTTACTGCCGTGACCAACCAGGACCTGCCGTGTTCACATTACTGCCGTGACTAACCTAGGCCTACCGTGTTCACAGTACTTCCATCGGGAAGAGGTGAAGGAGCTTGATTCCATGAACCCGACCTTCTGATTCGTTGTGGTTGGTGGAACTCAAAGTAATTTTAGTTGTACTGCCCTGCTGCTGTAAAACATGATCAGGAAATCACTGGCATGTTAATAAATAACTGTAAAATGCAGTAAGAAGTCTACTTGTAGTAAATATATATAAAGTGTTCAATTAAATAATACTGCTAAAATAGATTTTTAAAAACTGGTGAGGTAGTGTTCATGGGTTCAATGTTTTCGTGTGTGTCTTCAGGCTCCTATAACTCCTCCCTGATGGTAACGATGAAAGAGGGCCTGTCCTGGGTGATGGAGGTTCTTAATAATGGATGCCGCCTTTCTGAGGCACCGCCTGTTGAAGATGTCCTGGATGTTGGGGAGGCCGGTCCTCATGGTGGAGCTGACTGAGTTTATAACTTTCAGAATTATATCCAAATCCTCCAGATTATCAGTTAACTTACTCAAAGACAAAGGAAGTGAGGATCCAAGAAGAGAAATAATAGAGAATTTATGAACAGAATTAGCTTCTAAAAATACCCACATCGGGCAGTCCTCACGATTTACAAACGTTTGTATATAATATAACCAAAATGAAAGATTTCTTATATTAACTGCCCAATAATAAAATCTAAACTTTGGTAAGGCTAATCCTCCATTCTTTTTATCTTTCTGAAGATGAATTTTATTTAATCTAGAACGCTTATTCTTCCATATACAAGAAGATATAATAGAGTCAAGAGAATCAAAAAAAGGATTTAGGAATGAAAACTGGCAATGCCTGAAAAAGATATATAAATTTAGGTCATATATTCATTTTGTTAGAGGTAATTCGACCAATTAACAATAACGAAAGAGGCGACCAATTTGATAGTATTCTTTTTACATGATTCAATAGAAACTTTCTTTAAATAGACACTTAAAATTTTTAGTGATTGTTATACCTAAATAGGTAAATTGGTTAAATAATAGGTAAAATATTTTGGCTTATTGAGATTTTCTCTTATGAGTCCCATTTTTTCTAATTATTTTTTAAACCCTCTATGATTGATGTGGCTTTTAAAGAATGGGATAGATTAGGTATTAAATGCTTTCAGGACTTGTTTCTAGAGGGAAGTCTTTTTTCATTTGAACAATTGTCAACTAAATATAGTATACCCAAAACGCATTTTTTTAATATCTACAAAAAAGAGATTTTTTACAGTCCCAAATAAATACATTTCTTAAAAGTCCTGATAAGAATCTACTAGATGTAATCTTTAATCTGAATCCTTTTTATAATGGATCTATATCTAATATTTATAATATGCTGTTGGGAATGAGAAGTCTTCCTTTAGATAAACTTAAAAATCTTTGGGAACAAGATTTACAGACTTCAATTTCTGAGGAAACTTGGAATCAAATTTTTAAATTGGTCAGCACTTCATCGTTATGTGCCCGTCACTCTCTCCTTCAATTTATAGTGGTCCATAGCCTAAGGATAAGTTGTCTCATTTTTATTTAGATATATATCCATATTGTGATAAATGTAATAATAGAGAAGCTTCACTCATTCGTATGTTTTGGACATGTCCGAGTCTTGGAAAATATTGGAAAGAAGTATTTCAAACCTTTTCGATACTTTTTAAAGTGAATTTCAAGCCTAATCCTTTGACTGTTTTATTTGGTATTGTTGGAGGAAAGGATATTATTTTGGAGCCATCCGATTTGCACATTTTGGATTTTATGTCTCTTATAGCCAGAAGGACATTTTGCTTAAATGGAAACATGTGGCCCCTCCTATTCACACCCAATGGTTACGTGGTGTGACGTCATGTTTAAATTTAGAGAAGATTCGATGTTCAATCTTTGAATCTAATCAAGACTTTCAAACATTGTGGGGACCTTTTCTGAATTATTTTCAAAACCTTTGATTTGCTGTTAAATCACAAATGATAATGAACAATCTTTTTTCTTTTTTTTCTACTAATCAGCTTCGGTCTTGGTAGTGGGTTAGATTTTTTTTATATAATAAAATTATTATTTTTCAATGTTACGAACTAATTGACTTGTACGAATATAGGGTAAGGAGTCTTTATATGCGATTTAGTTTAATGTATTGACATATATATTTTTTCCTGTACTCTGTATTATTAGATATATATATATAAATTAATAAAACTATTGGAAAGAGTTTATAACTTTCTGTAGCTTACCTTGATCCTGTGCAGTGAATCCCCCCCATACCAGACGGTGATGCAGCCAGTCAGAATGCTCCCCAACCAAATCTCCTCAAACCCCAAATGAAGTATAGCCACCATCATGACTTCTTTGCAGCTGCATCGACATGTTGGAAAACACACATCAAAGTTGCTGGTGAACACAGCAGGCCAGGCTGCATCTCTAGAAAGAGGTACAGTCGACGTTTCAGGCCGAGACCCTTCGTCAGGACCTGGTCAGATCTCGGCCTGAAACGTCGACTGTACCTCTTCCTAGAGATGCTGCCTGGCCTGCTGCGTTCACCAGCAATGTGTGTTGCTTGAACTTCCAGCATCTGCAGAATTCCTGTTGTCGACATGTTGGTTCCAGGTTAGATCCTCAGAGCTAAAGACACCCAAGAACTTGAAACTGCTCAGTCTCCCCACTTCCGATCCCTCAATGAGGACTGTCAGACTGGGAGAGTGTTTAATTGGGGGAGGGTGAAATATGATGCTATTAGGCAAGAACTTCGGAGCTGATGTACCCGGGGAAATGGGCAATGGAAAGGTGAGGTTGGTGAGGGAACACTTCCATGGGGTTCAGGACAATTTTGTCCCATTGAGGCAGGGAAAGGATGTAGGGTGAAGGCACCATGGTTGACAGGTGATGGGGAACATCTAGCCAAGAGGAAGAAAGAAACAGATTTACAATTTAGGAAGCAAAGATCAGAGAGGGCTCTTGAGAATTATTAAGCTTGTCCGCCATTTCATTGTCCACCATTACTACCTCTCTAGTGTCATTTTCCTGTGGTCCGGTATCCACTCTCACTTCTCTTTTACTCTTTGTATATCTGAAAAAAAAGCGTTTAATATCCTCTTTGATATTATTGGCTAGCTTCCCTACGGTTGTCATAGCCAGGGGTGGTAGTGGGGATAAGCTCCCTCTACCTATAAGGTGCTCCAAATGGCGTGCGTCTCCAACAGCCTCTGACAACCAAGTCCAAATCTTGGCCTTCACACGTGGCTTAGCTACTAGGCCCAGCGGAACTGTTTCCACGGACAAGAGATGGGCTGATGTGGATCACTGGTACCTCAAAACCAGTTGCTTGTCAGCCTTGGACGGCAGCCCGTCTAGGAGAAGGAAACCTCTGCTGCTTTGTGGTCATACCCACCCACGGGAAAGGCTTCAGGAGTAAACCACGAGGAAGAAATCTGGGGTCCCGATGGCAGTTTGATGTTGTTTACAACTTCATTCTGGTAACCTCTGCGACAACACTGGTGCCAAGCTGTTATCGGTGCTCGCCCTTCCCTTGGACCACATCAGTGACGTGAAGAGGGGGAACCCACTGCATGGGCAACAGCCAGTTCTTCAAATCTTCTCACCCTGGATAGGACACAGTCCACCAGAGGCGCAAACCCATGATCCCCCAGGATCGATGGCTGCCTACTAGACCTTCCCATTTCATCTTCACACACACACACACACACACATACACACACAGACAATCACAGACACACACAGACACACACACATATTGCTGGGGGTCAGGATCATGGTGAACCTAACTCTGAATCACAGTTTCTTCTCTCTCTGTGGGACGGTGCTGCCCTGCCAGTCGACTACACGCTGGGAACGATTCATCATGGTCAATTAATCGACATTCCTCATCCCTAACTCCTCTCTGATGCTCCGTCTGGATTTGTCCAGCGCCGCTCGGCTGCAGATTATTACAACCTCAGACAACAGAGGAGAACGTGTGAGGGGAGGGTGGCCGACTCGAATCACGACATTTTTTCACTCATTGTCCATCATTCCTTGCAATTGAGGTCGGGCCTGGTGTGTCTTCGGAGGACTGATAAATCTTCTTTCCAGAGGTGAGGGAGGTGTGAGAAGTTTAGAAGCCACCAACTGAGAGCGTAAATTGTCCTCCGGGAAATTCACAATGGGAACGTGGAGGTTGTTTGGGGAGCATTTGCCTGGTGTTCTGGGATAGATTTTGCCATTGACGCGGGGAAAGTTAATGTGGAGGGTGTTTAAAGATCAATTGCTCAGATTTCAGGAAAGGTATCTTCCTGTCAGAAGGATGGACGGGGATGGAAAGATAAGAGAGCCTTGGATGTCCAGAGAAGTGGTGAATTTAGTCAGGAAGAGATGGGGAAAGTATGTAAAACTTCAAAAGTCAGGATTAGATGAAGCACATGAAGTCAGAAAAGAACTAGAGTAGGGAATTAGCAAAGCCAGGAGGGGCCATGCCAAGTAGGATTAAGGTGAATCCCAAGGCATTCTATACATACATCAGGAGCAAGAGGATAACTAGAGAGAGGGTGGGACCACTCAGGGATAAAGGGGGGAACATTTGCTTGGATGTGGAGAATGCGAGTGAGGTACTTAATGAGTACTTTGCTTCAGTATTCACTGAGGAAAAGGATATGGAAGACCAGGAGATCAGTGCTGAGTGTATACAGGGTGTTTAGAGGTCAAGGAGGTAGAAGTGTTGGGCGAGTGTATAAATCTGTTATGGCGTTTAGAGGAAAAGGAGGAGGAAATGCTGGGTGTCCTAAATCCCCACGGCTTAATGGGATTACCCTAGGTTATTGAAGGAAGCAAGAGACAAGATTATTGGGCCTTTGACCTGTATCTTCATGTCCTCTCTAGTCACAGGCGAGGCCCCGGAGGACAGGCAAGTGGATAATGTTGTACAAGAAGGAAAATCCTTGGAACTATAGATCGGTGAGTCTCACGTCAGTTGGAGGGAACTTGCTGGAGAATATTCTTAGGGATAGGATATATGAGCATTTGGAAGCCCATGGACTAATTAGGGACAGCCAGCATGTCTTTGTGTGGGGCAAGTTGTGCCTTACCTACTTGACTGAGATTTTTGACAAGGTGACGAGAGATATTGATGACGGCAGGGCCATGGATGTTGTCTACATTGATTTTAGTAAGGTATTTGACAAAGTCCCTCATGGGAGGCTAATCCAGAAGATTAGAATGCATGGGGTCCACAGTGAATTGGCTGTTTGCACATAGAAGGCAGGAGGTACTGGTTGAAAGAACTGATTCGAGCTGGAGGTCTGTAATTAGTGGTGTTCCGCAGGGATCTGTGCTCTGTCCTCTGCTGTTTGTGACCTAAATGAAAATGTAAGTTTGCGGTTGATACCAACATTGGTGCAGTTGTGGATATCGTAGAAGACTGGTAAAGAATACAGCACAATGCAGACCAGATGCAGATGTGGGCAGAAAAATGGCAGATGGAGTTTAACCCAGATAATGTGAGATGTTGCACTTTGGTTGGGAAAATGCAAGGAGACAGTACACTGTTAAGGGCAAGATCTTTAACAGCGTTGCTGAGCAGAGAGATCTTGGGATCCAAGCTCATAGTTCCTCGAAAGAGGCTACACAGGTTGATAAGAATGCTTGTTTTTAATAGTCAAGGCATTGAGTTCAAAAGTCAAGAGGTTATGTTACAACTTTACAAAACTCTGGTTAGGCCACATCTGGAGTATTGCATGCAGTTCTGGTCACCCACTATAGGAAAAATCTTGAGGCTTTGGAGAGGGTGCAGAAGAGTTTTACCAGGATGCTGCCTGGTTTAGAGGGCATATAAACATAAAACCATATAACAATTACAGCATGGAAATAGGCCATCTTGGCCCTTCTAGTCCGTGCTGAATGCTTACTCTCACCAAGTCCCACCGACCTGCACTCAGCCCATAACCCCCCATTCCTTTCCTGTCCATATATCTATCCAATTTAACTTTAAATGACAACATCGAACCTGCCTCAACCACTTCTGCTGGAAGCTCGTTCCACACAGCTACCACTCTCTGAGTAAAGAAGTTCCCCCTCATGTTACCCCTAAACTTTTGCCCCCTAACTCTCAACTCATGTCCTCTTGTTTGAATCTCCCCGACTCTCAATGGAAAAAGCCTATCTACGTCAACTCTATCAATCCTCCTCATAATTTTAAACACCTCTATCAAGTCCCCTCTCAACCTTCTACACTCCAAAGAATAAAGACCTAACTTGTTCAACCTTTCTCTGTAACTTAGGAGATGAAACCCAGGTAATATTCTGGTAAATCTTCTCTGTACTCTTTCTATTTTGTTGACATCTTTCCTATAATTTGGTGATCAGCATGTGCCGTGTGCTGTCACAAGAGGTGGGACAAACTTGGGTTGTTTTCTCTGGAGCACCAGAGGCTGAGGGGAGATCTGATAGAGGTTTACAAGATTATGAGAGGCATAGACAGAGTAGACAGGGAGCATCTTACATAAAGTGTAACACCAGAGAGCATGCATTGAAGGTGAGAGAGGAGGAAGGTTCAAAGGGGATGTGAGAGGCAAATTTTTTACTCAGAGACTGGTGGATACCTAGAATGCTCTCTTGGTATGGTGGTAGAGTCAGATACATTAGGGGCTTTTAAGAGACGTTTGGATAGCCACATGGATGTAAGAAAGATAGAAGGATATCGACGTTGTGTGGGAGGGAGGGGTTAGTGTTCGGATGTGTTTGATTCACTTTTTAGCTGGTTCAGCATAACACTGTGGGCCGAATGGCCTGTTCCTGTGCTGTACTGTTCTATGTTTTCCCTAGTAACCTGTTTTCTATGAAAGGATCGTAGGGTGAAAAACCCATGGTTGACAGGTGATGTGGAACATCTAGTCAAGATGAAGAAAGGTACAGACTTAATATTTAGAGAGAAAAGTTCAGAGAAGGTTCTTCAGAGTTATTTGGTAGCCAGGAAGTAGTTTACGACGGGATGGAGGAGAACTTGAAGGGGAGATGAGATGCGCTGATGAGCAGGGTTAAGGAAAGCCCTGCGTAAATGAAGAGCAGGAGGATGACTGGAGGGATAAAGGGGGAAATATGTGCCTAGAATCAGAGGAAGTCTTTAATGAAATCTCGGCTGAAGTGTTTACCAGTGACAGGGACCTCAGTGAGTGTGAACTCATTGTGGAATGTGAAATGTTTACCAGTGAGAGGGACCTCAGTGAATGGGTGGTCATTGTAGAATGTGAAATGTTCACCAGTGAGAGGGACATCGGTGAGTGTGAACTCATTGTAGAATGTGAGATGTTCACCAGTGAGAGGGACCTCGGTGAATGTGAACTCATTGTAGAATGTGAAATGTTCACCAGTGAGAGGGACCTCGGTGAGTGTGAACTCATTGTAGAATGTGAAATGTTCACCAGTGAGAGGGACCTCGGTGAGTGTGTGTTCATTGTAGAATGTGAAATGTTCACCAGTCAGAGGGACCTCAGCGAGTGTGTGGTCATTGTAGAATGTGAAATGTTCACCAGTGAGAGGGACCTCGGTGAGTGTGTGGTCATTGTAGAATGTGAAATGTTCACCAGTGAGAGGGACCTCGGTGAGTGTGTGGTCATTGTAGAATGTGAAATGTTCACCAGTGAGAGGGACCTCGGTGAGTGTGTGGTCATTGTAGAATGTGAAATGTTCACCAGTGAGAGGGACCTCGGTGAGTGTGTGGTCATTGTAGAATGTGAAATGTTCACCAGTGAGAGGGACCTCGGTGAATGTGTGGTCATTGTAGAATGTGAAATGTTCACCAGTGAGAGGGACCTCGGTGAATGTGTGGTCATTGTAGAATGTGAAATGTTCACCAGTGAGAGGGACCTCGGTGAGTGTGAACTCATTGTAGAATGTGAAATGTTCACCAGTGAGAGGGACCTCGGTGAGTGTGAGGTCATTGTAGAATGTGAAATGTTCACCAGTGAGAGGGACCTCGGTGAATGTGTGGTCATTGTAGAATGTGAAATGTTCACCAGAGAGAGGGACCTCGGTGAATGTGTGGTCACTGTAGAATGTGAAATGTTCATCAGTGAGAGGGACCTCGGTGAATGTGTGGTCACTGTAGAATGTGAAATGTTCACCAGTGAGAGGGACCTCAGTGAGTGTGAACTCATTGCAGAATGTGAAATGTTCAGCAGTGAGAGGGACCTCGGTGAATGTGTGGTCATTGTAGAATGTGAAATGTTCACCAGTGAGAGGGACCTCGGTGAGTGTGTGGTCATTGTAGAATGTGAAATGTTCACCAGTGAGAGGGACCTCGGTGAGTGTGTGGTCATTGTAGAATGTGAAATGTTCACCAGTGAGAGGGACCTCGGTGAGTGTGAACTCATTGTAGAATGTGAAATGTTCACCAGTGAGAGGGACCTCAGTGAGTGTGAACTCATTGTAGAATGTGAAATGTTCACCAGTGAGAGGGACCTCGGTGAGTGTGAACTCATTGTAGAATGTGAAATGTTCACCAGTGAGAGGGACCTCGGTGAGTGTGTGGTCATTGTAGAATGTGAAATGTTCACCAGTGAGAGGGACCTCGGTGAGTGTGTGGTCATTGTAGAATGTGAAATGTTCACCAGTGAGAGGGACCTCGGTGAGTGTGAACTCATTGTAGAATGTGAAATGTTCACCAGTGAGAGGGACCTCGGTGAGTGTGAACTCATTGTAGAATGTGAAATGTTCACCAGTGAGAGGGACCTCGGTGAGTGTGTGGTCATTGTAGAATGTGAAATGTTCACCAGTGAGAGGGACCTCGGTGAGTGTGAACTCATTGTAGAATGTGAAATGTTCACCAGTGAGAGGGACCTCGGTGAGTGTGTGGTCATTGTAGAATGTGAAATGTTCACCAGTGAGAGGGACCTCGGTGAGTGTGTGGTCATTGTAGAATGTGAAATGTTCACCAGTGAGAGGGACCTCGGTGAGTGTGTGGTCATTGTAGAATGTGAAATGTTCACCAGTGAGAGGGACCTCGGTGAGTGTGTGGTCATTGTAGAATGTGAAATGTTTACCAGTGAGAGGGACCTCGGTGAGTGTGAACTCATTGTAGAATGTGAAATGTTCACCAGTGAGAGGGACCTCGGTGAATGTGTGGTCATTGTAGAATGTGAAATGTTCACCAGTGAGAGGGACCTCGGTGAGTGTGAACTCATTGTAGAATGTGAAATGTTCACCAGTGAGAGGGACCTCGGTGAGTGTGAACTCATTGTAGAATGTGAAATGTTCACCAGTGAGAGGGACCTCGGTGAGTGTGTGGTCATTGTAGAATGTGAAATGTTCACCAGTGAGAGGGACCTCGGTGAGTGTGTGGTCATTGTAGAATGTGAAATGTTCACCAGTGAGAGGGACCTCGGTGAGTGTGAACTCATTGTAGAATGTGAAATGTTCACCAGTGAGAGGGACCTCGGTGAGTGTGAACTCATTGTAGAATGTGAAATGTTCACCAGTGAGAGGGACCTCGGTGAGTGTGTGGTCATTGTAGAATGTGAAATGTTCACCAGTGAGAGGGACCTCGGTGAGTGTGTGGTTATTGTAGAATGTGAAATGTTCACCAGTGAGAGGGACCTCGGTGAGTGTGAACTTATTGTAGAATGTGAAATGTTCACCAGTGAGAGGGACCTCGATGAGTGTGAACTTATTGTAGAATGTGAAATGTTCACCAGTGAGAGGGACCTCGGTGAGTGTGTGGTCATTGTAGAATGTGAAATGTTCACCAGTGAGAGGGACCTCGGTGAGTGTGAACTCATTGTAGAATGTGAAATGTTCACCAGTGAGAGGGACCTCGGTGAGTGTGAACTCATTGTAGAATGTGAAATGTTCACCAGTGAGAGGGACCTCGGTGAGTGTGTGGTCATTGTAGAATGTGAAATGTTCACCAGTGAGAGGGACCTCGGTGAGTGTGTGGTCATTGTAGAATGTGAAATGTTCACCAGTGAGAGGGACCTCGGTGAGTGTGAACTCATTGTAGAATGTGAAATGTTCACCAGTGAGAGGGACCTCGGTGAGTGTGAACTCATTGTAGAATGTGAAATGTTCACCAGTGAGAGGGACCTCGGTGAGTGTGAACTCATTGTAGAATGTGAAATGTTCACCAGTGAGAGGGACCTCGGTGAATGTGTGGTCATTGTAGAATGTGAAATGTTCACCAGTGAGAGGGACCTCGGTGAATGTGTGGTCATTGTAGAATGTGAAATGTTCACCAGTGAGAGGGACCTCGGTGAGTGTGAACTCATTGTAGAATGTGAAATGTTCACCAGTGAGAGGGACCTCGGTGAGTGTGTGGTCATTGTAGAATGTGAAATGTTCACCAGTGAGAGGGACCTCGGTGAGTGTGTGGTCATTGTAGAATGTGAAATGTTCACCAGTGAGAGGGACCTCGGTGAGTGTGAACTCATTGTAGAATGTGAAATGTTCACCAGTGAGAGGGACCTCGGTGAGTGTGTGGTCATTGCAGAATGTGAAATGTTCACCAGTGAGAGGGACCTCGGTGAGTGTGTGGTCATTGTAGAATGTGAAATGTTTACCAGTGAGAGGGACCTCGGTCAGTGTGAACTCATTGTAGAATGTGAAATGTTCACCAGAGAGAGGGACCTCGGTGAATGTGAACTCATTGTAGAATGTGAAATGTTCACCAGTGAGAGGGACCTCGGTGAATGTGTGGTCATTGTAGAATGTGAAATGTTCACCAGTGAGAGGGACCTCGGTGAATGTGTGGTCATTGTAGAATGTGAAATGTTCACCAGTGAGAGGGACCTCGGTGAGTGTGTGGTCATTGTAGAATGTGAAATGTTCACCAGTGAGAGGGACCTCGGTGAATGTGTGGTCATTGTAGAATGTGAAATGTTCACCAGTGAGAGGGACCTCGGTGAGTGTGAACTCATTGTAGAATGTGAAATGTTCACCAGTGAGAGGGACCTCGGTGAGTGTGTGGTCATTGTAGAATGTGAAATGTTCACCAGTGAGAGGGACCTCGGTGAGTGTGAACTCATTGTAGAATGTGAAATGTTCATCAGTGAGAGGGACCTCGGTGAATGTGTGGTCATTGTAGAATGTGAAATGTTCACCAGTGAGAGGGACCTCGGTGAGTGTGAACTCATTGTAGAATGTGAAATGTTCACCAGTGAGAGGGACCTCGGTGAATGTGTGGTCATTGTAGAATGTGAAATGTTCACCAGTGAGAGGGACCTCGGTGAATGTGTGGTCATTGTAGAATGTGAAATGTTCACCAGTGAGAGGGACCTCAGTGAATGTGTGGTCATTGTAGAATGTGAATGTTAACCAGTGAGAGGGACCTCGGTGAGTGTGAACTCATTGTAGAATGTGAAATGTTCACCAGAGAGAGGGACCTCGGTGAGTGTGAACTCATTGTAGAATGTGAAATGTTCACCAGTGAGAGGGACCTCGGTGAATGTGTGGTCATTGTAGAATGTGAAATGTTCACCAGTGAGAGGGACCTCGGTGAATGTGTGGTCATTGTAGAATGTGAAATGTTCACCAGTGAGAGGGACCTCGGTGAGTGTGAACTCATTGTAGAATGTGAAATGTTCACCAGTGAGAGGGACCTCGGTGAGTGTGTGGTCATTGTAGAATGTGAAATGTTCACCAGTGAGAGGGACCTCAGTGAGTGTGTGGTCATTGTAGAATGTGAAATGTTTACCAGTGAGAGGGACCTCGGTGAGTGTGAACTCATTGTAGAATGTGAAATGTTCACCAGTGAGAGGGACCTCGGTGAATGTGTGGTCATTGTAGAATGTGAAATGTTCACCAGTGAGAGGGACCTCGGTGAGTGTGTGGTCATTGTAGAATGTGAAATGTTCACCAGTGAGAGGGACCTCGGTGAGTGTGAACTCATTGTAGAATGTGAAATGTTCACCAGTGAGAGGGACCTCGGTGAATGTGTGGTCATTGTAGAATGTGAAATGTTCACCAGTGAGAGGGACCTCGGTGAGTGTGAACTCATTGTAGAATGTGAAATGTTCACCAGTGAGAGGGACGTCGGTTAGTGTGAACTCATTGTAGAATGTGAAATGTTCACCAGTGAGAGGGACCTCGGTGAGTGTGAACTCATTGCAGAATGTGAAATGTTCACCAGTGAGAGGGACCTCGGTGAATGTGTGGTCATTGTAGAATGTGAAATGTTCACCAGTGAGAGGGACCTCGGTGAGTGTGAACTCATTGTAGAATGTGAAATGTTCACCAGTGAGAGGGACCTCGGTGAATGTGTGGTCATTGTAGAATGTGAAATGTTCACCAGTGAGAGGGACCTCGGTGAGTGTGTGGTCATTGTAGAATGTGAAATGTTCACCAGTGAGAGGGACCTCGGTGAGTGTGAACTCATTGTAGAATGTGAAATGTTCACCAGTGAGAGGGACCTCTCATTGTAGAATGTGAAATGTTCACCAGAGAGAGGGACCTCGGTGAGTGTGAACTCATTGTAGAATGTGAAATGTTCACCAGTGAGAGGGACCTCGGTGAATGTGTGGTCATTGTAGAATGTGAAATGTTCACCAGTGAGAGGGACCTCGGTGAGTGTGAACTCATTGTAGAATGTGAAATGTTCACCAGTGAGAGGGACCTCGGTGAATGTGTGGTCATTGTAGAATGTGAAATGTTCACCAGTGAGAGGGACCTCGGTGAGTGTGTGGTCATTGTAGAATGTGAAATGTTCACCAGTGAGAGGGACCTCGGTGAGTGTGAACTCATTGTAGAATGTGAAATGTTCACCAGTGAGAGGGACCTCGATGAGTGTGTGGTCATTGTAGAATGTGAAATGTTTACCAGTGAGAGGGACCTCGATGAGTGTGTGGTCATTGTAGAATGTGAAATGTTCACCAGTGAGAGGGACCTCGGTGAGTGTGAACTCATTGTAGAATGTGAAATGTTCACCAGTGAGAGGGACCTCGGTGAGTGTGTGGTCATTGTAGAATGTGAAATGTTCACCAGTGAGGGGGACCTCGGTGAATGTGAGGTCATTGTAGGATGTGCTGGAACATATTGAGTTTAAGAGATTTAAAAAAACATTAGAATAGGAAAGTCCCCAGGGCCAGTGGGATATCCCCACATTACCATGGAGAGCGAGAGAAGAAATTACTGTGCCTTTGGTGATGATTGTTGGGTCTCCGCTGGACTCAGGAGTAGTATTAGAGGATTGAGGGTGGCAAATGTTGTCCGTTGTTCAACGTTCAAAGTAAATTTGTTATCAATACCCCAAGATTAATTTTCCTGCAGCCATATAATAAATCCATAGAATAATAACCAAAGTGGAATCAATGAAAGACCACACCAACCTGGGTGTTCAAACAGTGTGCAAAAGACAACAGACTATGCCAATACAAAGAGAAAGAAATAATAATAATAATAATAATAAATAAATTGCAAAAAATATCCAGAACATGAGATGAAGAGTCCTTGAAAGTGAGTCTATTAGTTGTGGGAACATTTCAACGATAGAGCGAATGAAGTTGAGTGAAGTTATCCTCACTGGTTCAGGAGCCTGATGGTTGAGGGGTAATAACTGTTCCTGAACCTGGTGGTGTGGGACCTGAGGCTCCTGTACCTCCTTCCCGATAGAATCAGTTCAGAGTTGAGGTTATCCTCACTGGTTCAGGAGCCTGATGGTTGAGGGTAATAACTGTTCCTGAACCTGGTGGTGTGGGACCTGAGGCTCCTGTACCTCCTTCCCGATGGAATCAGTTCAGAGTTGAGGTTATCCTCACTGGTTCAGGAGACTGATGGTTGAGGGTAATAACTGTTCCTGATCCTGGTGGTGTGGGATCTGAGGCTCCTGTACCTCCTTCCCGATGGAATCAGTTCAGAGTTGAGGTTATCCACACTGGTTCAGGAGCCTGATGGTTGAGGGGTAATAACTGTTCCTGAACCTGGTGGTGTGGGACCTGAGGCTCCTGTACCTCCTTCCCGATGGAATCAGTTCAGAGTTGAGGTTATCCTCACTGGTTCAGGAGCCTGATGGTTGAGGGTAATAACTGTTCCTGAACCGGGTGGTGTGGGATCTGAGGCTCCTGTACCTCCTTCCCGATGGAATCAGTTCAGAGTTGAGGTTATCCTCACTGGTTCAGGAACCTGATGGTTGAGAGGTAATAACTGCTCCTGAACCTGGTGGTGTGAGTTCAAGGACAGTGATAGGAATAATCTGGAGAGTTACAGGCCAGTGAGGTTTTCATTAGTGCTGGGCAAACTATTGGAGAGAGTTTTTAGAGATAGAATTTATGAGCATTTGGAGAAACAGTGTAATTTAGAGATGGTTGGTAGGGCATTGTGAGGGGCAGGTCGTGAGAATGTGACTGAATAATTACTGAGGGTGGAGTGCCCGATATGGTGCACTGTATACAGATTTTAGTAAGGTGTTCGACACAGTTCCCCATGGAAGGCTCACCAAGGAGGTCATGGGTCATGCGATCCAGGGAAACCTGGTGCTGTGCATTCAGAATTGGCTTGCCATAGAAGGCAGAGGGTGACTGTAGATGGAGTGTACCCACCCTGGAGGTTACTGACAAGTGGTGTTCTACAGGGAACCGTTCTGGGAACCCTACTCTTTGAGATTTTTATTAATGACTTGGATGAGGATGTGGAAGGGCGGGTTAGTAAATATGCAAATGACATGAATATTGGTGGAGTTGTGGATAGTGTGGAATATTGTCATGGGTTACAACAGGACCCAGGCTGGGCTGAGAAGTGGCAGATGCAGTTCAATACAGAGAAATACGAAGTGTTTCTCTATGGAAGGCCAAGCTTGAAGGCATAATATAGGGTTAATTACAGGACTGTGAGCAGGGTGGAGGAACAGAAGGCACAATATAGGGTAAATTACAGGACTGTGAGCAGGGTGGAGGAACAGAAGGCACAATATAGGGTTAATTTCAGGACTGTGAGCAGGGTGGAGGAACAGAAGGCACAATATAGGGTTAATTTCAGGACTGTGAGCAGGGTGGAGGAACAGAAGGCACAATATAGGGTTAATTTCAGGACTGTGAGCAGGGTGGAGGAACAGAAGGATCTTGGGATCCATGTCCACAGATCCCTCAAAGTTGCTGTGCAAGTTGACAGGGTGGTTAAGAAGGTGTATGGAGTGTTGGCCTTCAGTAGTCAGGGGCCTGACTTCAAGAACCGCGAGGTAATGCCTTTATTTATTTATTGAGATATCTTGTGGAACAGGCCTCCCAAACCTTCAAGCTGTGCTGCCCAGCAATGCCCAAATTAAGCCAGCCTAATCACGGGACAATTTACGGTGGTCAATTAAACTACCAAACAGGACTCTGGGAGGAAACCAGAGCACCCGGAGGAAACCCACGCAGTCACGGGGAGAACATACAAACTCCTTACAGGCAGCGGTGGATGGTGGTGGGGGTGCAGTCTGGAACACACTGCCTGAGGGGGTGGTGGTGGCTGCGATTAAATCCTGGATATACCACACTTGAAGTATTGTGTTCAGTTCTGATCGCCTCATCATAGGAAGGATGTGGAAGCTTTAGAGAGGGTGCAGAGGAGATTTACCAGGATGCTGCCTGGATTAGAGAGGATGCAGAGGAGATTTACTAGGATAATGCCTGGATTAGAGAGGATGCAGAGGAGATTTACCAGGACGCTGTCTGGATTAGAGAGGGTGCAGAGGAGATTTACCAGGATGCTGCCTGGATTAAAGAGGGTGCAGAGGAGATTTACCAGGGTGCTGCCTGGATTAGAGAGAATGCAGAGGAGATTCACCAGGATGCTGTCTGGATTGGAGAGGGTGCAGAGGAGATTTACCAGGATGCTGCCTGGATTAAAGAGGGTGCAGAGGAGATTTACCAGGATGCTGCCTGGATTAGAGAGAATGCAGAGGAGATTTACTAGGATAATGCCTGGATTAGAGAGGGTGCAGAGGAGATTTACTAGGATAATGCCTGGATTAGAGAGGGTGCAGAGGAGATTTACTAGGATAATGCCTGGATTAGAGAGGGTGCAGAGGAGATTTACCAGGATGCTGCCAGGATGAGAGAGCATGCCTTACAAGGACAGGTTGAACGAGCTTAGACTTTTCTCCATTGAGCGAAGAAGGATGAGAGGCAATTTGATAGTGTACAAGATGATAAGAGACATAGAGACTGTGTACAGTCGGAGACTTCTTCCCAGAGTAGCAAAGGCCAATACAGGAAGGGCATTCATTTAAAGTGAGTGGAGGGATTATTAGGGGAGATGTCAGAGATAAGTATTCCACACACAGAGTGGTGGGTGTGTGAAACATCCTGCCAGGGGTGGTGTAGAGACAGATACATTAGGGACGTTTAAGGTCATGGGAGGTAAGTGGAGGGTGAATGGAACGTCCTGCTAGGGGTGGTGTAGAGACAGATACATTAGGGACATTTAAGGTGATCGGAGCTAAGTGGTGGGTGTGTGGAACGTCCTGCCAGGGGTGGTGTAGAGACAGATACATTAGGGACGTTTAAAAGACTCTTGGATAGGTAAAAAAATGTAAGAGAAACAGAGGATATAGTCTGTGTTGGCGGGAAGGTTAGATGGATCACAGAATTGGTCTAAAACTCAGCACAATATCGTGGGCCGGAGGGCCGGAGGGCCGGAGTGTGCTGGACCGAGTTGCTCGGGGTGGCGTGGAGACTAACGCTTCGGAGACATTTAAAAGACTCTTGGACAGGCACGTGGATGAAAGAAAGAGCGGAGGGTTTTGGGCTGTGTGGGGTCAGGGGCTAACCATCCTGGGGTCCTCGGACCCCTTGCTTAATGGAATTGGTTCATGGTTGGGAACCCTTAGGTTAGGTTGATCATGGAGTAGGTACTGTGCTGGACTGTTCGAAGTCGTCCGGTAAGCAACACGGAGGTTTAGAACTGGAGGTGTAGTGGACAGTAAAGAAGGTTGCGTAACACTGCAACAGGATCTAGATCCATTGGGAAAGGAACGACGGGTTGAATTTAACTCCACAAGCTCAACAGTACAGGCCCTTCGGCCCACAATGTTGTGCTGAACTCCACCATCAATCGAACCCTTCCCTCTCACATAGGCCTCCATTTCTCTTTCATCCATGTACCTATCTACAGTAACTCTGCCCAGGATGGTCCCAGGCCCGGCTGTGAAAGGAGGAGGCTAGCAACCCCATCCCGTAACATCCCTGCTCTACAGAAATGCCCACAAGAAGCTCCAAAGACCTCATCCCTGGGAGAGGAAGGAGCTTCGATGAGCTACACATTGAAAGACTGAGTCTGGCCCAGGACTGGCAGGGGTGATGGGTTTCAGAAGAAGATTTGCCAATCTAAGAATCACTTAAATATTCCTAATGTGCAGAACTGTGCCAAAGTCTGAGGCACATATATATACATCTTGGATACCTGAGACTTTTACACAGTACTGTATACCTGGAGCGGACAGCGAGTTTGTAAATCTGACGGGAACAAAGGATGTTGGGAATGGTGAGGGTGGGACACCGTGGGAGGGGTGTGGGACAGGTGGCAGAGAAGGAGTGTCAGGGGTGGGTACAGACACACTCAATCCTGAGACACCAGGCAAGGTCATTTGATTCCAAACAATTAGTTTATTGATCATTACAGAATGTCTCTCTGGTGCTTCCCGCTCCCTCCCCTCTCCCTTCCCCTGGTGACATCCCCAGTCAACGTCCTGGTGAATCTCCTCTGCACCCTCTCTAATCCAGACAGCATCCTGGTAAATCTCCTCTGCCCCCTCTCTAATCCAGGCAACATCCTGGTAAATCTCCTCTGCAGCCTCTCTAATCCAGGCAGCATCCTGGTAAATCTCCTCTGCACCCTCTCTAATCCAGACAGCATCCTGGTAAATCTCCTCTGCAGCCTCTCTAATCCAGGCAGCATCCTGGTAAGTCTCCTCTGCACCCTCTCTAATCCAGGCAACATCCTGGTAAATCTCCTCTGCAGCCTCTCTAATCCAGGGGATATCCTGGTGAATCCCTTCTGTACCCTCTCACTTTACTGAAATCCATTATCACCATATCTACTGCTCTACCTTCATCAATGTGCTTTGTCACTTCCTAGAAGCATTCAATCAGGCCCATAAGGCACAGCCAGCCCCTCACAGAGCCATGCTGTCTATCCCTAATCAGAGCATGCTTCTCCAAATGCACGTAAACCCTGTCTCTAAGAATCCTCTCCACTAGTTCGCCCACCACTCAATGGTCTGTAATTCCCACTATTATCCCGATTACCTTTCTTAAACAAAGGGATAACATTTGCCCCCTCCAGTCCTCTGGGACTGCTCCTGTAGCCAGTGAGAATGGACAGATTATCGTCAAAGGCACAGCAAATCTCTTTCCCCATAATAAACTGGGGTATATCCCATCCAGCCCCGGGGATTTATCAATCCTAATATTTTTCCAGTGTTCCAGTACATCCTCTTTCTTAACGTTGACTAGTTCCTGTATGTCAGTCTGTTCTGCACAGGCCTCACACAGGTCAAAGTCCCTCTCACTGATGAACACTGAAGGACCACCCG